>NC_089765.1:16633820-16648820 GCF_040412425.1 Macrobrachium rosenbergii | reverse complement strand
GTTTATTCATTTCGTCAAAGCCTAAGCACTGTAACATTAATTTATACAATCTCTCTGCGTTTGGTATATTAACCATTTACTCCTGAGAAAAGTTCACTTTATAAATTTTCCATACTCATTTCCATTACTTTTTATTTATTCCTTTATTTTTCTGTCTTTTTTTGTATTAATTTCATTTACTCTGAGCTTGCATTTTAATTCACTGACTCATCTTGATTCATACTTCAAATATAATCCTTCCGGTGCTTTTTTCTAAAAGCAGATGATTAGCTTTCCTTTATGTTTCCCGTTGCCTGAGGTACGAGAAATAAAGCCAGTTCTTAGAGGAAAAAACAAAAAAATCGAGAAAGATGAAGATAAGAATAAAAGGAAGGCAATTCTTAGTGACAAACTATTAAAGATAAAGTTTAAGATAAAACAAAGCCGGTTATTTGTGAGAAAAAAATTTAAAAATAAAGATAAAATAAAGCCAGTTCTTAGCGAAAAAACTGTTGATGATAAAGATTAAGACAGAATAAAGCCAGTTTTTAGTGAAAAACACGAAGATAAAGATAGTAGTAGTAGTAGTAGTAGAAAAACATGAAGATAAAGATAGTAGTAGAAGTAGCAGTAGTATTAGTAATAATAATAACAATAATAATTGTACAAGAAGAATAATACCACTTTGAAATAAGTAAAAATGTCTTCATGGCGAAGGAGTATTTTAGAGCTGCTTAAAATTCTCATTGTCTACAAAATACATGAGTTCAATTTCCCTTTCGTGGGAGGTAATAAGACTGCAGACAGGAACAAATAATGGCAGTAATGAGGAAATGAGCAAGCGAAATAGAATAACCACAATGGTACGGAATAGTTTTGAAAAGGAAATGAAACAGACATAAAGAATTTTATCGACTCAGAAAAACAGTTACACTTAAAACATATATACTATTTCCTTTCACTGCATCATTGCATAGAGATCCGCCGAAAAACTACATTTCTTTTAAACTAAAGGAGAAAGTGTACATATATATATATATATATATATATATATATATATATATATATATATATATATATATATATATATATATATATATATATATATATATATATATATATAATTACATTCTTCATTCCAGGGGAAAACACAAACGTTTGAACCATTAATACACTAACGTTCAACAGTTCCCGTAGACACACATGCACACACGCACACATACACACACACACACACACACACACACACACACACACACACACAGCACAAGTCTTTCCTTGAGATAGAGCAATAACTTCACTTTTTTCTATAACAAATTCCCCCTATCACTTACATACAGATCGATACTTACAGTATTCCCATCGTCAAGTCTAGAGTAAATGAAACATGGCATGATAATCCCGTAGAGTTTTTAAAAACCGCTCTTAAAATAAATTTTTTCTCTCTTCCTCACTAGCTATCTTCCACTTGCCAGTGCTAGCTGTTATAGTTCTTTCACGCCTGCTATCCCGGTAAATTAGAATTTGAAGATATTTTAAACTCCTCTATTCAACCTTTCATTTCAATGATGACCACAGCCATCGTTAGCATATTAATTAATATGACAATTGCTTGCATTTCATTAAAATGATTCTTGGTGGCTGCTTATGAGCGAGAGACCGTCCTGGCATAAAGCCAGCTTTGTCTTATACAACAAGCACTACACATATGTCTTGATTTACACTTATTCCTAAGAAACTTACTTGCTGATGAAAATGAATATAGCCTAATAATAAATATAGATAAGAAAACATTCACTAGTTATAGTGCCATTGATTTTGAAAATTTACTGGAAGGAGAGACTACGTACAATAATATATATATGTACACACACAAATATTATATATATATATATATATATATATATATATATATATATATATATATATATATATATATATATATATATATATATATATATATATATATATATATATGAAGATGTAGGGTAGCTGGCAATGTAGCGTTAAAGATTCACTCACCAAAAACATCTGTAACATATTACCATCCTGAAAAGTAACCTTTTATGACTGAAGAGGGACCACACTCGGACAGACCAGTAAATGAAATGCTGACTTGACTCTTCCGCACCTCATTCGTGGGAAAGCCTAACGTGCGGGGCAAAGGTAAGAAAAATGCATCAGGGAATGTTTACTCGTATGGCATAGAGGCGAGCCTACGATTTTTAAGGGAATAGCCTAATCTGAGAGGGATGACTGCGACTTATCTGAAAGGTAAAAGAACGGGGGAAATAAATGAGATCTCGCAGACGGGAGCGGGTTAACTGGAGGGGTGGGACGGAGGAGGGAGATTTACGAGGCAGCTTAGGCTTGGAGGGTCAGGAAGCTGTGAAATATAGCAGTCTTTGAGGTCGTTATATTACACGGGCATATACTCCATTATTAAGGAAGAGGCAGGGAAGGAGAATAAGTGGAGATTTATTTATTTTTCATTCCCTTATGGCTTGTTTTCTTTCTTATTGGATGCTTATTTTAGTCCCCGCATTGTCAGAGAGTAAGTATAAGCATAATATTACCATATATCATTTATTCAGTTCATTATATATATATATATATATATATATATATATATATATACATATATATATATATATATATATATATATATATATATATATATATATATATATATATATATATATATGTGTGTGTGTGTGTGTGTGTGTGTGTGTGTATGTGTGCGTGTGTACATACATACATACATACATACATACACACACACACATATATATATATGCGTGCAGAGCTAGGAAAATTAATACATGGCTAATGAATTGGTACGCGTATAGTCCATAAAAAAAGGCTAGGTCATTAAGTAATAAGATACGTTGGCAGTTCACTCGAAAGTAGTCTATGCTGACTACAAAGATACACGCGAGGGCCATCGAAAAAAATCATAAATAAAACAAAACAAAGCTGATACTAAATTAGGCAAGACTAATAATATGATACGGTAATAAATACAACCAAAAATAGTCACGACTGATAAAAAATGAAGGTAAGGGTCGTAAATAAATACGTGCACAGTCCATTAACAAACTGAATTCGAATTAAAACATCAAAAATTAAGTGCGCAATCCTACTTTACAACAAAACACTAAATATACATGCTAATGCATTCTAGCCTTTAAACCCAATGGGCAAATTAACAACGCAGTTTGATGGGCTGACAAGCCCTAAATGTCAATTGGAGAACTAATGACTACCATTAATTCTAGAATAATAGCTAAGCTCATTGGATATTCCGGTGATTAAGGTTGATCGATTGACCAACACTTAATCTTCATGGACGAAGCCGTCAGGTCAGTCAAACTGACCTGAAATTACAAGTTAACATAGCAAAAATGCTATGGATGGTGTTATTATAAATGAAAATAAAAATTGAAAATCAACTGATATTGGTGGAGGGCGAATATTGCAAACAAGATAGTGTGATTATAAAAGAAAAAACAAACACACAAAAATATAAAATAAATCTGTATTGGATAAAAATGTGGATATTACAAATAGTAGTTGATAGTTAAAATTCTTTAAAATCTGCTTAAAAAAGATTTATTGTTTTTCTATATCAATGAAGTAACAATATAAAGTAAATAAAATTATAGTTAGCAGTATTTACCTAGACATTCACCACAATAAGCTGTAGGTCCCGTTGCTAGGTAACCAATTGGTTCTTAGCCACGTAAAATAAGTCTGATCCCTCAGGCCAGCCCTAGGAGAGCTGTTAATCAGCTCAATGGTCTAGTTAAACTAAGGTATACTTAACTACAGATTCATAGAGAGATTCCTCACCTTTAGAGAACTGAAGAAAATGCTGCTGCTGCTGGCGACGTCCGACCCACAAATCAGTTCTGGACTTTCCATTTCTGTCAAAAAAACCCCATTGAAATCTTAACATAATAACTAGAACTATGTTAATAAAATATCACGAGCTAGCCCCAGCATTTGGTAGCCCAGAATGGGATCAATCACCTTTGGCTTCAGAATATCTATTCTTCCTGTGTCATTTGCCAATGTTGGCCAAACAATCAGAAACATCTAAAGACATTGGCAGGCTATTATCCTTGGTCTCTGGTCGATGCTCGTCTCCTCTAAATTTGTCGTCAATTTTTCTTCTCTTGTTCCTCCTCCTGTCCTCCACTCAATTTGTCCTCTCCTTGTCTCTAAATACACATCCCTGTCACTTGGAACCTTCTTAATGTCTTAAATATAGGGGGAGCTTTTGTCTAGATCAGTGTTTCTTGAACTTTCTAAAATTACTCACGTAGCGGACCCCTTATTATGATAATTTCCCTCTTGGGTTTAAAAGTGTTTTCAGGGTATAATATCTAGTACTAAAATTGCTGCTGAATTATTTATTAATGGTTTATCTTCAACATCTTAAAATAACTTTCACAACATTTTAGGAATTTAAGACGTTTTGGCCACAAATGTTTTTGAGCCACGTTTTGGCCTAAAATTTATCTAATACCGACAGGCAAATTATCCTGCGGACCCCTTGGAACATTCCACGAACCCCCGGGGGTCCGCGGACCACACTTTAAGAAACCCTGGATGGGTAATGTGAAATCCTACCCACTATGCCTTTTCACCACAATTGGGGCAAGTTAACAGCTAAATACCTTGCTGGTGGGCATTTACAACAGACATGTATCACTTATACTCTAGAAATGAACCATGATAACAGCGGTGCAGCACAAAAAATGCTGTTAAAGAGACCAAGGAATGAAATAATTTTCAAATGAAATTTTTTAAGTTAGAGAGACAATGAGGAAGTAATGTGGAATGTAACCCTCCCCCCAACCCCAAAATAGCTGTTTGAAACTTAATTATTTTTTGGTACGTGTACAGAAACAAGTTTAATTATATATGTTTCTGCAAACCGCCAGTCACATCAAGGAACAAAAAGAACGAACACATTCACAAATTTTGCATCGCTCCAAATATGGCTGATTTCGTAAAACAATAAAAACAGGTCAAACCATAATATCAAACCATACCGTCGCTTGATATTTGTCCCGTGCAAATAAACCGAACTGAATTGATGGCATTCGATTCTCTATTTAGAATGGAAGCGTTTAAATTAATTGAACTTTGGAGGAACGGAGCAAATGAAACGATCTGGATAACTCGGCCGGCTGACTGTACCCCAGGGAAATATTCTGAAATGGCTGGTAACCGCCTGGCAAATTATTCCTTTCAAATCGAATTAACCGACAAAAGTACCGTTTTGTTTATCGTTCTCGGAATTTTTTTCGGACGCTCCTACCATCGCCAGGCCGCACACAGCCCTTTCAGTCGAGTGGCAAATTCTCAGTATGGACGCGAATAATTTTTTTACTCCCTTTTTTCAAAAAAAAAAAAAAAAAAATCGCAAATATAAAAATTGATTTAAAATAGTCGACTAATGCACGATTACAATAAGGACTCCAATAATTTTTTCACTTGCTTTTCCCAAAAGACGAAAATATAAAAAAATTGGTTTTTGTCTAAAAACAGATTTAAAATAGTCGACTAATACACGATTACGATAAGGACGCGAATAATTTTTTTATTCGCTTTTTCCAAAAGACGAAAATATAAAAAAATTGATTTTTTGTCTAAAAGTAGATTTAAAATATTCGACTAATACACGATTACAATAAGGAGGTGAATAATTTTTTTTGCTCGCTTTTTCCAAAAGACAAAAAAATATAAAAAAATAGATTTTTTTGTCTAAAAATTGACTTAAAACAGTCGACTAATACACGATTACAATAAGGACTCGAATAATTTTTTTACTCACTTTCCAAAAAACGAAAATGTAAAAAAATATATTTTTTTTGTCTAAAAATAGATTTAAAATAGTCGACTAATACACGATTGCAATGAGGACTCGAATAATTTTTTTTACTCGCTTTTTTCAAAACTAGAAAATATCGAAAATCGATTTTTTCCCAAAAATTAATACAAAATAGATGACTGAAAACACGATTAGATACTCAAAACGAATTTACGATTAAACGTATGAAGAACCCCTTCAAAAACGATACACAAATGACTGGTAATAATTCTTTTAGCAAGAAAAAAAAATGGACAAATTTAGCTGAGACGGAACAATGTCACGTAAATATACAGATGTGTATACATATGCACATGGGCATGTCCACATAAAGGGGGCAGGCCCATACGCCCTTAAATATACATAATGAAAGCCCTACAACAAAATCAACTTTCATCCAATGTCATTTACGAGAAATTTTTAACTCAATATATTAGTTAGTGTGTGAGTGGGGGTATATGTGTGTGTGTACATGTGTGTGTGTGTATGCATGTGTGTGTGTATGCATGTGTGTGTGCATGCTTTAATATACATTTAATTTATTTCTGCCCTTTGGCATGTGCTCATTTTGACTAAAGGAAACTACTTAGCATAATTAGCATCTCTTTCAATAATTCATAAAACATTCAGTGTCAAATATCCTCTTCATATTCTAATATATTATCCTGTTCTCATCCGCTTTCTTTCACTTGCACATATTTCATTTTGTTCTTTTTATTTTCTACAGTCTTTATCATTATTTTTCCCCCCCTCTCTTTCTCTCTTTCCAAGCCAAAATAAGTTGAGATGTTTTTCTTTCGTTGATATTTCATCATCCGGTTTCCGTCTGCAAATGCATTTCATTACACTTTACTTCCTTTCACTATTACAGAATTGGACTTGAATAAATAATTAATTTTCTCATTTTGTGTTTTTCATATCATTATTCTTTCCATGCAAGATATTCAACCCCAAAGATGGAGTTTTTTTTTTTTAATAACCTTTCTTCCTCGATACACTTTCTGTAACGGTGTCTTATTCTCGATTTAAGCACATGGCCCTCAGTTTGAATGTTCTAACATAATAAGTATCGTTTGTGCAATAACCACAATAACCCATTAAATCTCTCTATCCTCATATTCTTTGTTTACAAAGCCTTGAATAAGAAATTAAGATCAATACAAGAAAACCTAACCTACGCACACACACACACAAACATACATGCACACACACAATACATATATATTATATATATATATATATATATATATATATATATATATATATATATATATATATATATATATATATATATATATATATATATATATATATATATATATATATATATATATCTGCGTCATCAGATTAATCCGGTCGAAAACTTTCTCTCCAGTCTTTCACAACTTCACTCACATGCCTCAGTCAATACTTTCTCTTTCTCTGAGGGTCTTTACTTCTGAGTATCAAAGTCCCGGTGTTTCACTTTTAAACGACAGAGAGAGAGAGAGAGAGAGAGAGAGAGAGAGAGAGAGAGAGAGAGAGAGAGAGAGAGTCCATTAAAAGAACGTTCCTCTTAACCTAGATTTTAAACATCTTTCAAGCTCAAACTCCTTTGTAGTCCAAAGGGAAACTGAATGCAGCTAAATGTAACTAGGATATGCTTTACCTCGTATGCTAATGCATTTTTTAAAAATTATTTTTATTATTTTAATTATTATTATAGCAAAAGATAACGTCTTCTTTGAAGATTATCATCGGAAAAACAAAAAAAATAGTCACTAAAAAGTTTTTCTAACTAACGGATCAATTCTATAAATCTTGGCCCAAATGCTTCTTCATCTAAAAATGCTTAACAAAAGCTTCATTAGTAGTTCTCCTGCCCAATACATACATTGCTGAACATACCCTTTCTTTATGTGTATTCTCCAGGTTCCTAAGTGTTCAAACGTTCTTCGTCCCTACATCCTGCTAGTCAATAATGCCACTAACTCCCTCTTTCCTATGACTATTTCCTTCTATTTATTCTCCATGACTAAATACCTTTAGCTATTTATTTAGTTTATTTACCTTCCCATCCATATCTGTATATTATGTTACGAAGTAATCTCAACTGCTTCTAACTTTATTACACAATTCTTCATTTGCTCTTCTTAATTGGATGAACGACTCAATCATACAATTCAACTGTTTCCATTGCTCTTCATTGCTCTTGTATTCTGTGATTCTTCATTTTGTTCAGTCTGTTACCGTCAGTCTAATTCATTCTGATGCCAGTATAAATCAAACATATCCGTTTCTCCATTCTTGTTTACTTATACGGAATGCCATGCATATCCTTGAATGAGCTCACAAACACACGTATCTGACTATCTGTATTTATCTACATACATATCTATATTTGCTCGAAATATACCTGCCTACCTATCTGAGTGCCTATATAAGAGTGTATATATATATATATATATATATATATATATATATATATATATATATATATATACACACACATATATATATATATGTATATACATGTGTGTGTATGTATATATACTGTATACATTCAAGTGTTTAGCTAAACTTACTCAGTCATTCTGCCCGAGAAACAAACACACTCATAAGTTACCACTCCATTCAGCACCACGAATTATCAAAAAGGTTCTCGTCGCGTTTTGAGTGTTTAGCAACGTCCCAACCAAAATGGTTCCTCATCTGATCCAAAGAATTCGGAAAAAGAATCATCTATGTTGACGTTCTCTGTTGGCATGGAAGGGCACAATTTGTTTATTTGTTTACTCTCGTTTCCTCCCCCTTGTTGTTTACTCTTTCGGGAGACCCTGGCTTCCAGCTGATATCTCAACGTTTTGCTGGATGGCGTAAAGAGATATACATTTTGAAAGCTCTTTGTATTTTCTTCGTAATGCAGAAATGTCCAGCAGAGACGGGAATGTAGGTGGTTAAATGTTGGGAATTGGGAAAAACAGGAATTTTGTTATATTAGGTAGGATAATAGAGGACCATAATTACTCTGTCTTGAAAGCTTTTGTATTTCTTCGTAATGTACAAATGTACAAGGGGACACGGGAATGTACTGTATGTGATTAAATATTGGGAACTGGGAAAGACAGGAATTACAGGGGACACGGGAATGTATGTGATTAAATACTAGGAATTGAGAAAAACAGGAATTTTGTTATATTAGTTAGAGTAATAGAGGACCTTAATTTATTCTTTCTTGAAAACTCTTGTGGTCGTAATGAGGAAATGTATAATAAGGGGACATGGGAATGTAGGTGGTTAAATGCTAGGAATTGGGAAAAACAGGAATTTTGTTACATTAGTTAGAGTAATAGAGGACCTTAAATTATTCTTTCTTGAAAACTCTTGTATTTCTTCATAATGAAGAAATGTTTAGGGGACATGGGAATATAGATTATTAAATATTGGGAATTGGAAAAAGAAGAATTTTGTTATATCAGCAAGAGCAGCAAACAACCTTAAATTATTCTTTCTTAAAAGCTCTTGTATTTTTTTTTTGTAATGAAAAATGTTCAAGAGACATGGAAACGTTGGTGGTTAAATATTGGGAATTGGGAAAAAACAGCAATCTTGTTATATTAGTTAATGTGATAATGGACCTTAAATTATTCTGTCACTTGAAAAAGAAAGGAATTTTTATTATATTAGGTTAAGCACTAAATGAACCTCATTCTATTATGCCAAGAGTGTTAAATATTTAAGCTGTACAGCTAAAAATATGAGCAAATACATCGCACGTTTTCTGTTGTATAGAAAATTAGAATAAGTAATTCTGCTGAAATCGCAGAGAACCCTTGTTCTGATTTATATGAACTTGGGTCGTGAACAAAAAAGGGTAAATAAGGTTAATCTTGCAGAGAGGGAACTCTGGCCTTTCCTACACACACGGATATGCTCACACACATACAATATATATATATATATATATATATATATATATATATATATATGTATGCATGTATGTACAGTATATATATATATATATATACATGCATGTACGTATTACCAGAGTCCGTGAATAAGTTAATAAAAAGTTGTTGAGAAAAATAATTCAGGTAATATTATAAAAGAAACTATCGCGACCTCTTGATAAGCCATTGACCTTTTGCTCACTGCAATCTAATTTAGAAATATAATCTCCTAAAAACACAATTTGTATGTAAAAAATCCGTTGCAAATGCTCAGAAATAAAAATGATTGTTTTCAATATTTTGTCATAAATGAAAATCTCAAAAATATTATAAGCTTGGCACGGTAGATCAAAATGAGTTTATTGATATTTTATGCAATGATGATGTGAGGTGATATATATTAAAATAAGTTAAGAATACTATAAAAAGGAAGACTAAGAATATATAAGATACTAAGATATATAAGAGACTAAGACAATACCTTGCTCACGACAAAACAGTATCTGGGAAATCCATTAAATTATAAACAAGACATAAATAATTCAGTAAGTATAAGACTGTATATGATAAAAGAAGAATTAAATGATGGCAGCTTTATCAAATATCAAAATAATAATAATAGTAATTAAATATTACGGATCAAAAGCACACTCGCAAATGCACATATATGGATAAAACAGTCAATATGAGCCATCTCGCTTCCGTGAGTTGAACCCAATAATAACAGGAAATTTTAGTTTGTAACAAAAATAAGCTGCATGAAGCGCGAGGCAGGTGCGAAAGCGTAATGACCAGGTGTCTATTTCAATGGTAATGTATGGGATGATGGTGCCATGGCCTTCCATAATTAGTTAGTTTTCACCTTTTGTGAAGGACAGAACGCTTTGCATGACTGCTTTGGAATATTTTTTCTAAATTGAGGGGAGAATTCATAACAAGTACCCTTCACTTGTTGACGAGGCTTTGAAGTCTCTGTACCCCCGGTTGTTTTGCATGATTTATTATTAGATCCTTTATCACAGTTTGAACCTTTGGTCACCTTGGGTCCTGCCAGAGGCTGTTTTGTTCACAGGCCTTCAAGATCCTCTTGGTTTGAGTTCCAGTTTTTGAGGGTAAACTCAAATACATTACCTATTTATATATTTATTGCTTATATATACTTAGACCAACAGCTATTCATGTTAATGTTGTATTTATTTCAATTTGTCGTATTTCGATTATATTATCTTTAATTTTCATTGCTATTTCTCTTTTTCCATGTTGGCGTAATATCTTCTATAGAAAATTACCATTTAATTTGTTGCTGGTAATAATAATAATAATAATAATATTAATAATAATACTAATAGTAGTAGTAGTAGTAGTAGTAGTAGTAGTAGTAGTAGTAGTAGTAGTAGTAGTAATAATAATAATAATAATAATAATAATAATAATAATAATAATAATAATAATAATAATAATAATAACCACTCTCGCGTCATCATTCATTCTTTCACGTCGCATTCATTTCTCCATGGTCTCATCTGTGCCCTCACAGCTCTCTGTATCAGATCTTTTTTTAATCACGCTTTCATTCCATCTTCCTTCCGTTATCACTTTCTCCCATCTTTTTTTCATCTCCTTGGTCATTTAAGGATCCAAAAACTCTGCTGTGATATGAAGGGACGAAATGGAGACAGTGATATGCTAACTGGAAGATTCGTCGAAAGACTTACGATGTTGTCATGATGAGAAAACAAGTAAAAAATGCGCCGAAGTTTCTTCGGCGCGATCGAGTTTTCTGTACATCGTTTAATCAAGGCCACCGAAAATAGAGCTATCTTTCGGTGGTCTCGGTATAATGGTGTATGAGCCGCTGCCCATGAAACTTTAACCACTGGCCAGTGGTGGCCTATCCTATATCGTTGCCAGAAGCATGATTATGGGTAAGTTTAACCTTAAATAAAATAAAAACTACTGAGGCTAGCGGGCTGCAATTTTGTATGTTTAATGATTGGAGGGTGGATGATCAACAAGTTTAGCCCTCTAACCTCAGTAGTTTTTAAGATCTGAGGGCGGACAGAAAAAGTGTGGACGGATAGACAAAGCCGGCACAATAGTTTTCTTTTATAGAAAACTAAAAATGGTTCCTGTTTTGTATTTGACAACTCGAGAGATTCAGGAACAGCAGCTAAAAGTAAAAGTCATTTCAAATGATAAAGTAATATGTGATTCTTGAGGTAAAATATTGAGACAAAGAAAAAAAAATATCGAAATTAGAGTCTAAGGTTTAAATTCTCTATATATAATGTAATACGGTTTATATAATTACCCACAAGAGTTTGTGAGACAATTTAATTAACTGTTATAAATGTTTTTAATCCGAATCGTACGGAATGATTTATGTGTAACTTAGACGTGCTATCACCTCGCTTCAAGAGAGAGAGAGAGAGAGAGAGAGAGAGAGAGAGAGAGAGAGAGAGAGCTGGCTGATAAAAATACATGTATATACTTTACTTCAGTCTTTGCAGCGATGTATTTTCAGCCACGCTTTCGTGACCTCTGTAAATAGGCTATTATCTCACTCTTTCTAATTGTATCCGTGTTTTTTTTTGTATCCGTGCTTGTTTGTATCCGTGTTTGTTTGTAAGTGCGTTATCAAGGCGTGTCTCATGAAAGGACAACCAGTTGTCTCTAAATGTGTCTGAATACAATCATTGGTTGGCCCGCATCAGATAATTAACTTTTTTGGTGGACGTCGATGAATTTGGCGATTCGTCGCTATTGATACCATTAATTTTTCTAATGACCCAACGTTCATGATGCTGGGTCCTGAAAACCCGGATAGTAGATATCACAATATAATTTAATGATGAATTCTACCACCAATATATTCTGGCTCGTGTTTTGTTTTCTTAAAAAAAAAACACACACATATGTATATATATATATATAAATTTTATACACACAGATGTATATATATATATATATATATATATATATATATATATATATATATATATATATATATATATATATATATATATATATACTGTACATATACAGAAGTAAAGAGCTAACTCGTAATGAGATCATTAGGACCGATAGCACATGATTAAATTTTTTAGATCATAAACAACATCAGTATCAATTTTCATTAATATGAAAATTCACGTATGATTCTTCCCTAAAGATTTAGAAAACCTGAACCATAAGAGAGTCAGCGGGAATACTTCTTAATAATCTAATATAGAGAAGCAACATCACCTCTCTCTTTCCTTTATCGCTGAAAAGTGATCCCGAAGCGAAATAGAAAAACACGATTTAATCGTACAGTTCAAAATTCGTCTCCCCTTTATTCCGGGGGTAAAAATATTTAGCCATTATAGAAAAACGATGACGGGCTCGGAGCTTGTGAATATTCTTTCTGTTTCTATGCAGATATAGATAAAAAAAACGGCTCTGGCATCGAATCCGCTTAGTGCCGGTGGAAAAGGGGGGGAAAAAGGGTATATGAAACTTTTATTACTTCCCTCCACAGAAATGACTCGTGGAAAAAATTCCTGTACCTTACCATCGGGGACAAAAATGCCTGCGTGCTCTAAGGACTGAAAAAATAAAAAATAAAAATGAAAAGATTATAGAATTCGGTTTTTATACGGCTGACTTCCCTACCAATGAGGGAGTGCCCTGTTTTCTCCATAATTCTTGGATTGTGGATTCGGTGATTTTTTTTTTTAAAGTTTTTAAACCGAAAATCTCGAATTTCAATTGGGACCGAAAGCTCTTTAGAATGTGAGCATCAGGTTCCTTATGTAATGGAGCGGTATACATCATATTAAGCTTTATTTTTTGCCATAGACTGTCGGGTGCTATTAGGCAAATCTCCCTTCTTGACATTTATATGTGAATCATTTCAACAATCTATGGAAATCTTGTTACACTGATTTATATCTAACAGAGAAGATTTAAACTTGCAGTGATTCTTAGACGCTATTTATTGTTTGTAAAATGATAAATACACCAGAAATCACTCACACACACAAAAAAAAATATAAATAAATAAAATAACATGATATAAAGAAAAATTGGCAAAATTAAAAACGAACAAATAAGTGCTACTTCATTTAATTCTCGCAATAAGTAAAATTCGTAAGAAATCCCCTACACAAAAAGTAATAAAAAATGAATTAAAATAATACAAAAAAAGAGGAAAAACTGAAAAAAACATAAACAACGAAGTGGCCTCTAAAACATTTACCTTCGACTTTCAATCTCCCTGTCTTAGCTTGACATTTCTTGGACGTTTCTTTATTTTGCTTTTTATTCTAAAGATTTTTAATTTCTGAAGCAGGCTAATGGACGCTGGGTGCAAAGCTGGGAATTTTCTGCTGGTGTCTGAGAGCCTGGACAAGATGCCAAAGGTATTAAAAAGACAAAAGATATCAATTTAAGCTGGACGAATTTACCCTGACCTGGTGAATTTGTGTCGAATTTTTGAAAATTAATTCTTCGCATTCTGTTTTGGAAAGCGCAATGTAGCGTCCACGAATTTTTTCGTGTTTCACCAATAAATAATTTCCTACACATTTTCGGTTGCTCTTCTTTTTAATTGAATTGGTAACACAGGGAAGAGAATTCAAAAGTTTTGGCTATTTTGAAAAATTTTCCAATGTTTTTTCATCACGCCAGCCTGATATTTTAAAAAACCGTTGGTTATGACAAAGCGTTTGCTGTCATCCTGACGAGTGCAGGTGACGTTAATTTCGAACAAACTTAGCTGGATATTATTAATTACTTCGTTCAGTGATGACAGAAAGAATGCCAGTAAAGATTATCTTACGTAAAGAATCCTATGCTTGACTTTGCATGAAATACCAATATTTTCTTGATGTTTTTCACATATAAGTTTCATTAATTTTTTTGGTAAGAGAACAGATAAGTAGAGAATACAGTTATAAACTTTTTGGTTTGCCTTACAATTGGTCAACCGCTTACTGTGGCTTAGGTCAAACGTAATTATATTATTTTAACGTAAAAAGAAAGCTTTATTATTTGAAAAATCCCGTAAGATTAGATCGTTTACGTTCCAGTACTTTGTAAAATGAATGAAAGTCCGCATGTTATGTACAACAGATTATCACTAACCGAATATTCAGCCCTGATTCGAAAGTTTGAAAGCCGCAGTTCTCAGAGTTATGCAAATGAGGTATATATATTTGTCGCATTGTA
>NC_089765.1:16618820-16628820 GCF_040412425.1 Macrobrachium rosenbergii | reverse complement strand
TTCTTTCTCTCTCTCTCTCTCTCTCTCTCTCTCTCTCTCTCTCTCTCTCTCTCTCTCTCTCTCTGTAAAGCATAGGGAACAGGACTATCAAAATTAGTATTTAAAATTTCTCTCTCTCTCTAAAGCCTAGAAAAAAGGCTTATCAAAATTAGTATTTAACATTTTCTCTCTCTCTCTCTCTCTCTCTCTCTCTCTCTCTCTCTCTCTCTCTCTCTCTCCTCTTTAGCAACTGCCTCCACTTATGGCTGGGTTTAAAATCCGGCCGTAGATCGAGATTATCTGAAATTTGCGATTATTACCAGTGTTTATCATTTTGTTTTATTTCCTAATTCCATTTCTCTCTCTCTCTCTCTCTCTCTCTCCTTAGCTTAGCCAAAGTAACTATGTAAGATTTTTTATTATCAGCATTGTTTATCTTCTTGCTTTATTTCCTAATTAAAGCCTCTCTCTCTCTCTCTCTCTCTCTCTCTCTCTCTCTCTCTCTCTCTCTCTCTCTCTCTCTCTCTCTCTCTCTCTCCTTACCCAAAGTAACTATGTAAGATTTTTCTATTTTCAACAATGTTTATCTTTTTGCTTTATTTCCTAATTAAATCTCTCTCTCTCTCTCTCTCTCTCTCTCTCTCTCTCTCTCTCTCTCTCTCTCTCTCTCTCTCCCCATCGATTTTAAATAAAGGCAGCTACTGATCAGCTACGCGATGTTTGCGTAGGAGAGCAAATACAACATTCTTTCCTCTTGCCGATCACGGGATTTCAACCAAGTAAATCGCTTTGATTGAGTCAACACCAGTTAACTTTGAGTAAACTTCCATTAGGTGAGGATGGAAAATAAGGTTCTTCATGTTAGTGAAAGACTTTGACGTTTCGAAAGGGATTTTAAGGGAATTAAATATGGAATGGTTTTGGTAATATGGAACAAAGGCAGAAATTTTCTGTAATAGTCGCTCCTTAAAATATATGGGTAATATCATTTAATATTTTTCCAACACAAATATATGTATATGTATATAATTTATATATATGTATATAATGACCATACATACTGAATATACTGTCACTGCACACACAGTGATGCTTGCTTTTACAGCCGGTCTCATTCCTAATTCAGGTACACTGGGGCCACCTCTCTCTCTCTCTCTCTCTCTCTCTCTCTCTCTCTCTCTCTCTCTCTCTCTCTCAATGAATTGTTTATTGATGGTACTCATATCTCGTGGGAGTAGGTTACAGACTTCGTATTCCAAAGGAAAATTCTAACAGATATTAAATTATCAGACTCGAGTAGCAGAAGTTATCCACAAGAATTGATAAACAAACACTTATACATGTGGACACATACATACATGTCTATTTACGATAAATAAATAAATAGGTAAGTAAATATATATTCAGTATTTATATGGATATGTATATATATTATATATATATATAAATATATATATATATATATATATATATATATATATATATATATATATATACACATATATATACATACATATATACATATATTTATATGTATGTATATAAATATATATATACACACATAGTATGCGTGTACTGGTATTTAACGAAAATACTTTCACTCAATGTTCAATATTCATGTGAAGTAACCTAACGTACTTATCTCCTAACCAATAAGTAATGAGAACAGTACCCCTGCCTGTTATCGGAATCCCCGCAAAATGCATCGCAGATGAAAAGATGTACAACCCAATTTAAACAAGTTACTAGACTTCATCATCATTAAGCTGAGTAATATTCATTAACGAAACAGTTTTCTGCTGCTTCATATAACGTCTTGAACGTCCCGCTAAACCTTTCAATCATTTTGGTTCATCTAATGAAATTAGCTCTTGGGGTTCCTCAGGTATTGAAAGATGAAATCTTTGTTTTTTTTTAAACTATGTTTTCGGTATAAACGTGATGGCTCAAGATTTAGTGATTTTTTCTTGTTAATTTGATCATACTGAAAAGGGAATGAAATCTCAGCTTGGGTAATATATGTTTAATGATGGTTTGGTTTTATGTATATGTACATGATGTATTTAAATACATAGACACACAAAAATATATACATACAAATATACATGCATACATACATACATACATACATACATATATATATATATATATATATATATATATATATATATATATATATATATATATATATATTATATATTTATTTATATATGTAAACACACACACACATATATGTATATATATATATATATATATATATATATATATATATATATATATATATATATATATATATATATATATATATATATATAAAATTCCTTGCACTGGCATTTTCAAGGTATATTATTTAGCCGATAATAAAACAACCTATCTAGCAAATATATGCATTCAAGCACCCAAGTACCAGTACGGTTTTGTATGTACTTACGATCGCATGCACAGTATATCCCCATTCGATGGATATTTATCCATATAAAACGAATATTCACGACCTCGTTCAATTAAATCGACCATAGCAGCCAGCCAGTCAGGAAAAGAGAGGAAATCTATTGAATCTGTTTCCTGTCAAAGCACACAAGCTCTATTAGTACAGTTCCCGCTACCATTCACAAAGGTTATATCCTCACTTGTTACTCTGATAAGCCTCTGGTTACGTGTTAACCTATAAAGGGAATTACACCCATATGCTACTCGAACAATTCCCCTTGTATGTCGATTATTTGCTTACTTTTTTTTTTATCTATTTATTTGTTAGTGTTAATTTATCTTTTGCTTTTTTAATATCTGATCTCTTCTTTCTGTATTACCCATGACATCCTGTTACTGGTTATTAAATGAATACCATATTCTTTGGAAGTTTGAATTTCAAGTCAGTGGCCCCTTTGGTGGGCTTGTTCTATATGAATAAGGTTCATCTCCTGAATAATAATAATAATAATAATAATAATAATAATAATAATAATAATAATAATAATAATAATAATAATAATAATAATAATAATATCATATTCTTTGGAATCTTGAATTTCAAGTCGATTGCCCCTTTGGTGGGTTTGTTCCATATGAATAAGGTTCATCTCCTGAATAATAATAATAATAATAATAATAATAATAATAATAATAATAATAATAATAATAATAATAATAATAATAATAATAATAATAATAATGACTACTTTTGGTCTTCAGAAAATCCCGAAATGCATCTGTACTATTACATACATATCAATTTACAGCTGAATGAAATCATTAAAACACTTTTTCGATACGTTCTTATTGGACAATTAAGTTCGATGATATTCCAATGAATTGTACCAGGAAATCTATGAATAATAATATATATATATATATATATATATATATATATATATATATATATATATATATATATATATATATATATATATATATATATATATATATATATATATTAAATCGTTTCTCCCAGATTAGCACTCAAAGGCGTCCCATATCCAGTCTTCAGGAACTGACATTCAAGGATGAGAATTCTGGGTAAATATATAGGCACTAAATAAAAATATTTAACATTCATAACCAAAACATTTTTTTTAATTCTCATGAGGTACAATTCGCATCAGCTTCATCCTGACTCTCTTACGCTTAAAATGGGCCTGAAAACTTTCTCTGAAAACATGGCTAATAAATTATACGAAGTTTACTAAAACCACATTAAGGGAATGGTATTACTAAATATGTCTTATCTTCACTTACTTTTCCTCACAGCACACATTTATTGTCCGTTTCCTTATTCCTTTTTCCATTGGTTGTCATGTCTTGTTACTGGTCGTTGTTTGTCGGCCGTCTATTCTCTTTTTTTTTTGTCTCTTTTCGGTCTATTTATTTGTCTCTCTGATTCTCGTCCTGCCACATATTTTGAGATAATATGTCCTGCATGAAACACCAGCCATTTTGACTGGATTTAAGACGCAATTATTATAACTGATGAGGAAACTATCATAAACATTAATCCAGAGTAAAAATACCATAATGGTTTAAGAAAAGGTAAAAAAACGTAAAAAAATATATATAATAAAAAGAAATGAAAAGAAAAAAGGAGAATATGATCACATATAAAGAGACGGGATGGGATTAACTTTTCGTCCATTTGTATGAAGAGTACTGTAACTACAGTAGTAAAAAAATACTGGTATTAGATTCAATAATCAGCATACAAAAAAAAAGTAAAAAATCTACACCGTATATTCAAGACCACCGAAAATAGATCTATCTTTCGGTGGTCTCGGTAAAATACTGTATGAGCCGCGACCCATGAAACTTTAACCACGGCCCGGTGGTGGCCTGGCCTATATGGTTGCCAGATGCACTATTAAGGCTAACTTAAACCTTAAATAAAATAAAAAACTACTGAGGCTAGAGGGCTTCAATTCGGTATGTTTGATGATTGGATCAACATACCAATTTGCAGCCCTCTAGCCTCAGTAGTTTTTAAGATCTGAGGGCGGACGGAAAAAGTGCGGACGGACAGACAAAGCCGGCACAATAGTTTTCTTATCAGAAAACTAAAACAGTTAAAAGTAAAGTTGGGGAACTGGCAAAAGTAGAGAAGAACGATAAAAGGGGAAACGGAAATAAACAAGTAAAACCAACAACAGCAACAAAAGGGCAGAAATAAAACCCGGTTGTTTTTTGGGCCAGCCTTAGAGACCGAAAAATTTTCTGAGAGGCCTTGTGGCGATCGCTCACCCTTTCTTTTTCTTCGAGGAAAAAAAGAAATAAATAAGACATTACATAAAGATTGGTTTCCCAAAAGGGTTCTGTCCCAATTCCGGTTATTTTGATCTCTCTCTCTCTCTTTCTCTCTCTCTCTCTCTCTAAGAGATATCGTGTTTTGTTTCTGCGATCAGTAGATCTTCAAGAATTTATGATTAATAACACATTACATAAAGATTAGTTCCCAAAAGGTCCCCCTTTCTCTCTCTCTCTCTCTCTCTCTCTCTCTCTCTCTCTCTCTCTCTCTCTCTCTCCGAAAGAGATCTTGTTTTGTTTCTGCGATCAGTAGATCTTCAAGAATTTATGATTAATAACACGTTATATAAAGATTAGTTCCCCAAAAGTTCCCCCTCTCTCTCTCTCCTCTCTCTCTCTCTCTCTCTCTCTCTCTCTCTCTCTCTCTCTCTCTCTTTGAGAGACTGTGTTTTGTTTCTGTGACCAACAGATCTTCAAGAATTTATGATCAATAACACGTTATATAAAGATTAGTTTCCCAAAAGGTTTCCTCTCTCTCTCTCTCTCTCTCTCTCTCTCTCTCAGAGAGATTGTGTTTTGTTTCTGTGGTTAATAGATCTTTTAGAATTTATGATTAATGGAAAATTATATAAAGATTGGTTTCCCAAAAGGTTCTGTCCCAATTCTGGTTATTTTGACCTCTCTCTCTCTCTTTCTTTCTCTCTGGATTTATTCTGGCTTCTTTACATAATTTTGTGTGTGTGTGTGTGTGTGTGTGTGTGTGTGTGTGTGTGTGTGTGTGTCTGTCTGTCTGTCTCTGTCTCTGTCTCTCTCACTCTACGAGAGAGTGTGGATTGTTTCTGTACTGTATTTTTTGTAATATATTTTGTGAAATTTTTTATTATTAACAGATGTATGATTTGTTCCTATAACCTGATATAATCCTCTGATAAATAGATACTTGTTGGTTAAAGAGAAATTATAAACAATACCCTACTTCTCCAAACAAAGGAACCATTTTTATACCTTTTATGTTAGTGCCATGAATAGTGATGGTATAAATGGTAATATCAATAATATTGCAAGTTTTTTTTAAATATCTGAATTGGTATTCGCAAAAATTTCTAGGAATGTTCAGTATACAAAGCCCATTCTTCGAACTCTACTTTAAGCCTAAGAAATTATTCTTTTTTTTTAGCTAACGTTTCCGCATCCAAAAGTATGCATATCTGATGATTCCACGCATAACCATATTCATGAATTTTCCTTCCAAAGAAGACTTACGGAATAATGGCTTCCAAAGAATTCTTTTTTTTTTCCCGAAGTAAAAATCATTTATGGGGATATTTGTCCGCGAGAGGAAAAAATATTTTTCCTTCGAACTGCGCTGTGCCAGTCCTTAATATTCATTTAAGATGACGCTCCTGGAATTCCATCTTCTATTTCCATAAAAAAAGGTCTGGAATTCCAGAGCCTTTTCCAGTTTTCCAGTTCTTGTTTTTAGTTCAAGGAGTAAAAGATTCGAAATGTCGTATTGAATAATAGGTGTTCTTTTCGCCAGTTGTTTGTTTCAGTTGAAGAAAGTAAGATGAAAGTTATGATACTTAATGTTTCCAGCAACTGTCACAGTTCTTCTGGGATGCTGGGGGGCTCCCCCGCTTCCCCTTACTCCCACAATCTATCGCCCCCCCCCCTCCACCAACTCCTTTCATTATATATTAGTCCACTGTTGTTGAAGAGTAAGTCCTGGTCTATGTAACCCTTCTTGTTCCAGAGATGGTCAATATTACTCTCTTAAGACCACCATTCCTTCCTGACATAGCAATATAATACTTATAAATGGTTTTTCCTTTTCATAGCTCCTGTATATCAACAACTCTTTCAGATTTTATATTGTTAACTTTCATACATACACATACACACACACACACACACACACACACACACACATATATATATATATATATATATATATATATATATATATATATATATATATATATATATATATATATATATATATATATAAATTGCAAACAGTGTGTTCGTTTTTGAGCATCAGGTTTAATACAGTTCAGTTTGCCAGGAATTTTACCCTGGCTACAACTAAAATGGGGAATAGTTTGCCTAGTGCACCTGTGGAATCTTCTGATTTCCAAATATTTAAGCGAAGAGGAAATTAATGCATTCCTTCTCTCTAATGCTGACGTCTCCTGAATTCCAGGAGTATCAGTTTTATTGTTTATTCCATGATATTTATTTATTTATCTGTTTTATTTACTTACTATATTTATTCATCACCTTTTCCTATAACTTGCCTCTCTCTCTCTCTCTCTCTCTCTCTCTCTCTCTCCCTGTGCAGGCTGGTTTCAATTTGTAACCCTCTTGTGTTTATAATAGTCTGTTGACTCTGTCCATAATGGTTTTCAGCTGAAGAATTAAAAAAATAAATAAATAAATAAAAAAAAGAAAGTAACAAACAAAGAATGACCAAACTTTCATTTTTTAATCTCTCATTCCCAATTACTACTCCCATTCCCGGTAATTAGTAGCTCATTGCTTCTCACGCCAATTCCCTATTACGACTCTCCTGATCGCTAATGAATATCAGTCATAATCACCGCTATAATGACCGGATTGATTGCCTTCATCATCATTATCATTGTAACTTAATCACTGACCCATAAAGGCAATTTTCATTATTGTGATGACTTACTCGCGTAATGACTTCGTTATATCACGTATAAGGTCCATTTGACTGGGAATGCGTGTTTTGCGGTTGTATACAGGCTTTTTTCTATACATAAATACATTTAAATTTACAGCAGATTTCATTTGAGGAGATAGAAATGCTTCTGGAAAAAATGGTATGAAGTTGAATGTGTCTTATTAGATGGTTTCCATACAGTAAGTATTGTATTTTTTTATAACTTAAATATTCTCCTCTTCTGAAAATCATATATCTTAATATAAACTTCAAGTGAGTGCATTTAGAATATATATATATATATATATATATATATATATATATATATATATATATATATATATATATATATATATATATATATATATATATATATATATATATATATATATATATATATATATATATATATATATATATATATATATAATACACACACATATATATACATATATATATATATATATATATATATATATATATATATAAATACATATATGAGAACCTGTACAGGTTTATGAATATTCATTAATGTATAATCAATTATCAATTACTTAGACACTGAACGACAGCATACGTTTGCTGACCTAAGCAAGCTATTCTAAAATTTTCTGTAAACCTGTAAAACATATCGAGACGTATGCATAAATAAAAATTAATTTGATGCCCTCCTTGTCTGTCTCCCATAGAGTAAGGGACTTGTTTTTCACTCTCAGTCTTCAGTCATATTATAATGATTTTCCACTGCCTCCCTTTCTGCCTTTCTTTAGCATTTTCCTTGATTTTGACTCTTCCTAATAACCCTTTTGTTTTCATTTTAATTACTAGGATTTTCTTTTTCTTTACATAGTTTTTAAATCTGTTATTCTATTCCTCTTCTCTTTATAAATATTTGGATCTTTCGCACTCCCCTGCAAAATGTCATAATATCTAATGCAAGTATATTTATGACGGGAGAAAAGAACAATTATCAACATCATATACAATAATATCGTCTAATCTTCTCCATCCACGCAGCTATCTGCTCTCATAATATAGCACTTGCTTTTTCATCAGCATCTCGCAATCTTGTGACGTGGTGAAGACGGTGCAAATTAGCGTTTTTGCTCTATCTGGGAGTTTTATGAAATGTTTAATTTCCTTTTTTACCTCCAGCAGAACGTAGGCACAAAGACGCATAAGCATTTAAGTTATTCTATGATTTTCTATTTGTTAATTTTATTGATTCTATACAAGAACTTCAGGCTAGTCTCTCTTCTTTTTTTATATTAACGAAATTAACAAAAGTCCAGTTGAAGGATGTTCAGGAAATATTCAATGCTATGTCTTCCAGAACTTAAGAATTAGTCTTCAAATTGTGATGACAGCAACCCAGCTGGGAATGATTTTTCAAAGTAGTTTTCTAACTTCTCGCTCGAATATATTTTGGCAGTGATCTGAATTTGGGTTACTTGGTTGGTTAGAAAGAAGGGGTTTCTTTGCTATAACAAATATCACCAAAGATCTATTTTTTTGCTTGCAATAATATGAAGAGTCAGACAAATCGAAAAATATCTTAATGAAATATCTTCCTGGACATGAGTACTAATGGACTAGTTATCATTCTTTGGATTTTGATGAAGTAAGAATGAATTTTGATGATGAAGATATACCTTTACCCTGAATCAGAACCTTATCTAAATCAAAATATATAAGCTAGTGTAACGATAATACAGTTATTTTAGAAGACACCAATGTCCTTGCAAGTATTCTATAATAAACTTATATTTCATCTACTAGGACCAAAGTTCTGGAACATTACTTAATTATTTAACCCGAATAAGTATCCTAATCACTTTTTTATTGCTATGAATATCTTTCAATACACTGACGTTTTTGATTGGCCAGTGTCCTATCTATCTGTATGGCTCTCTCTCTCTCTCTCTCTCTCTCTCTCTCTCTCTCTCTCTCTCTCTCTCTCTCTCTCTCTCTATATATATATATATATATATATTATATATATATATATATATATATATATATATATATATATATATATATATATATATATATATATATATATATATATATATATACATACATTATATTTTACATATCCTCTCCTTACAGCAGAAATAAAGACAAGAATCCTTGCAAATTCACCAGCATATCTGAAATATTCCGAGTCACTAATGCTGACAAAATAGCCCGGAATTTGCATTCTGGATGCCGCAGATCTGCATTGCTTGTGAAGCTGTAAAGGATAATATCTCAATGGGACTTGAGGGACGGAAGACGCCAAACTTTGCCTGGAAGAAGAAGAAGAAAAAGAAAGAAGAAGAAGAAGAAGAAGAAGAAGAAGAAGAAGAAGAAGAAGAAGAAGAAGAAGAAGAAGGAGACAGGGACATTGCTCAGTGAGGTAAAAGGAGGAAACGGGAGGAAAATTGGAGGATGAAGAGAGGAATAGAAGAGAGGAGGAAGTTATTCGTATTAATTTTCTTGAAGATTTGTTTATGAGATGATTTGAATTTTTTTAGCGACAAATCACTGCAATCAAATAAAAAAAAAGAAAAAATGAACAAAACGTTCGATGCCACTTCTCTATTATCACTTTTTCTTTGACAA
>NC_089765.1:16606320-16613820 GCF_040412425.1 Macrobrachium rosenbergii | reverse complement strand
TGTCCTATATCTTTGCCAGATGCACGATTATGGCTAACTTTAACCTTAAATAGAATAAAACCTACTGAGGCTAGACGGCTGCAATTTGGTAGTTTTTAAGGTCTGAGGGTGGACATAAAAAGTGCGGACAGAAAAAAGTGCGGACGGACAGACAAAGCCGGCACGATAGTTTTCTTTTACAGAAAACTAAAAATAGAAACATAAGAAGTGAGAAGATATATCAGACGTAAATAAAAAGATATAAAATCGTTTTGTCTCAGACGATGACGACAGAAGAGTATTGACAAAACGACGGATAAAGAAACGACAGGAAGAAATTTATATATCACTCTTCGTAAGAGACTGATATATAAATATAACTTTTGTAAGCCCTTTTCGCAATCACTACTAATTGGAAAAACTAATTCTCCTGTTATTGTTATTTGCGTTTCTTTTTTTTTTATTTGAGGGAGAAAAAGTCGAGAAATCAGCCAAGGTCTCTACGAAGCACTTTCCGTATCCAACAAGTAAAAAATGCGACGAAGTTTCTTCTGCGCTTTCGAGTTTTCTGTACATCGTATAATCACGGCCACCGAAAATAAATCTATATTTCTGTGGTCTCGGTATAAAGCTGTATGAGCCGCGGACCATGAAACTTTAACCACGGCCAGGTGGTAGCCTGGCCTATATCGTTGCCAGAAGCACGATTATGGCTAACTTTAACCTTAAATAAAATGAAAACTACTGAGGCTAGAGGGATGCGATTTGGTATGATTGATGACTGGAGGGTGGATGATCAACATACCAATTTGCAGCCCTCTAGCCTCAGTAGTTTTTAAGATCTGAGGGCGGACAGGAAAAGTGCGGACAGAATAAAGTGTGGACGGACAGACAAAGCCGGCACAATAGTTTTCTTTTACAGAAAACTAAAAAATGAACAAAATTCAATAAATAAATAAAAATATTATCTAACTTTTCATTCATATCTTCTGTTTCTGTTTGTTTCCCAAACTTCCTTTTACCTCTTTGCTTATTATACGTTCTAAACCATTGGGTTCCTGCACAAAGATTTTTTAAAACTACTGGGACAAAACCACCAATATATTGGTCATTAGAGATAAATTTACTGACGCACAAAGTTAAATGTAAATCAGTGCTCTGCGCTGGCCATCGCATTGTTATAATCCTCTCTTCTGTCATGCAATAAAATCCATCATTCTTGATTTTTAGAATAATTTTGTATAAACATTTATTCTTTTATGTCAAATCTAAGGTGTAATTTTGTTTCATTTTTCAAATAAATGACACTATAATTTTTTTATAACTTTGTGTATCCATTCATCCTTTCATGTCAAATTTAAATTTGTTAGATAAATGTCATTACAATTTTTTTAATACTTTGTGTATCCATTCATCCTTTCATGTCAAACTTAAATTTGTTAGATAAATGTCAAGACAATTTTTTAATACTTTGTGTATCCATTCATCCTTTCATGTCAAATTTAAATTTGTCAGATAAATGTCATTGCAATTTTTTTATAATTTGTGTATCCATTCATCCTTTCATGTCAAATTTAAATTTGTTAGATAAATGTCATTAAAGTTTTCTTTTATAACTTTGGGTATCCATTCATCCTTTCATGTCAAATTTAAATTTGCTAAATAAATGTCATTACAATTTTTTAAATACTTTGTGTATCCATTCACCCTTTCATGTCAAATTTAAGGTGTCAAGTTGCTTCATTTGTTGAATAAATGTCATTACAATCTTTTTATAACTTTTTTGTATCCATTCATCCTTTCATGACAAATTTAAGGTGTCAATTTGCTAAATGTTTTAGATAAATATGTCACTAGAAATAAAAAAAAACTTCAAATAACACTAAATACATTCAATAAAATACATGGCTTATTTTTAACGACTGTATCTTACAACAGTAAAATCATAATTATTTCCATTGCACGTTCACGCAAACAGTCGGGCTTAAATATTTACGAGCCTGAATAAAATACACTTCACAGTACAATTAACCTTAATCTGCTGTGATATAACAGAAATTCCCATTCCAATTCCGTTATGAATTCCCGCTTTATACAAATGGTACTAAGCATTTATGATTAAAATCCAGGTCACTGGAGTACAGAATTTGTTATCGAATGCGTCATGCAGTTCGCAATATTTATTTTTCAATCGCCTATGGATAGATTTGAATGATATAGTATGAGTGCATGTATATGTTAGCTGAGTGGAAATTAAAAGTAATGTATTTTTTAAAATTAAATGAACATAAATGTATATATTAGTTGAGTGGAAGGGACAAGTATTGTAAAATGTTATAACTAAATGTACAAGAATGTATATTTGGGGTGAATGCAAATTGAAAGCATTATGAAGTATTTAAATTAAATGTACAAGCATATATATATATATATATATATATATATATATATATATATATATATATATATATATATATTTGTATTTATATTTATATTAGAATGGAAAGTAAAAGTAGTATAAAGTTTTTCAATTAGATGTAAAAGTTCGTGTACAGTAGCTAAGTCAAAAGTAAAAGTATTATTAAGTGTTATAAAGTAAACGAGCACTCATTCTTTCAAAGGACATATAAATAAACATATTGAATGCAGTTATGTGCACAAAACATATTTAATGAAAAATTCTGGTGCCTAAAAACCTCACCCTCATCTTTGTAATCGATGTCTTTCGATCTATCTATCCATCTGTTGTAAGATACCTCTTTATTTCCTTTTAATTTGTAATGGTTTTGGAATACAGTTGAAATCTCTGTAAGTTAATGTAGATATTGGAACTGCTAAGAAACTGTAAGTTAAAAATGATTTCCGTGAAGTAGGACAACTGAAGGTCAAGACTGGTTGATCTCATGTTTGGTAATTGTTATTGCATACGTCTTTCTTATTACATGCAATGATAGAATCATTTATTATACTCATAAAGTTCAGAAAGAAAGAAAGGGAGATTAATTATTCCGATGCCGATGAAAAACAATCAACAAAAGCACCGTTACCCAGCATTCCATGACGACAGAATACCACAATACAAATATAAATTTATAGCTCTCAAATTCCTTTTCTAAAATAAATAAATAAATAAATGGGAGGTTTTCCAGGCTTCTGCTGAAGTTCACCACAATATGGAAACCATCTCTGGGTCTTTGACCCCGACGGTGAGCAAATAAATCTGGAATTTCTGAAGCCTTCCTTCAATAGAAAAACGGTGCCTTCTACTCTAGATGAAGTCAGCGAGCATCTGGTGTTTCGCAGTTCGTTTTATACGAACAGGTTCCTCAAAATCTTTCATTCTGGTCACCGGTCAGTGCAGCGTTACTCTTTTTAAATGCATGATTTTGTTCCCTTCCCCTATTCTTTTAAAGTGAATTATTTATGTCTAACATAATGTGAACATGTTACGATTGAGGACATTATCAGCATTGGGAAAAATCTTTAAAAATTTTATTACTATCGGAAAGGTATCCAATGACAATCAAATCATTATCTGCCTTAGGTAACTGACTAATGCCTACAGAATTGATTTTGTGAAATCCCTAGTGATTGCTTGATCAAAGTTTTTATTACTCAGGATTTCGTCAAATGGATTTTAACTGCTTTTAAATTGTGCCTGGTATATATTAGATCCCACTCAGTTGAGGTTATGCTTCCGAGCCATAGAATGCTTTACGTCTCATGAATATATATTAACGCTTGCAAAGGTATACATGTATATATTCATGCATAGATATTTACGAACGCACACACATAACATATACATATACATATACATATATATATAAATAAATAAATAAATAAATATATATATATATATATATATATATATATATATATATATATATATATATATATATATATATATATATATATATATATATATACACATATACATATACATATACATATACATATACATATACATATACATATACATATACATATACATATACAAAAGGTAATATAAAAACTGGTAATGTACAAGCATGTATATATATAAATATATGAATATATGTGTATATATACATGCTTGTGCGTGTGTATGTTTACGCTTGCTGTGTGTGTGCATGATACAATATTCAAACACATGTCTATGTCAAGATAAAGAATCATTTACCCCAGTGCCCAGGATTCACTTCGGAAAAGGTTTTCCAGTACAAAAATCCCGCGAACATGACGTGAACGCGGAGAATAGAATCGTATTTGGTCACCAAACATACTTTCCGACATCGTCTTTGAAAAAGCAAACATTCGGGCGAAGGCTGCATCGCTTTTGGCAAGATGACTTTCTGTTCAGCAATGTAAGACCTGTAACATACACATATATAAATATATATATATACAGTATACATATATATATATATATATATATATATATATATATATATATATATATATATATATATATATATATATATATATATTTATATACTATATATAAATATATATATACACACATACATATTTATGTATATTCTGTATATATATAGTTATATACACACACACACACATATATATATATATATATAGAAAGGAAGAATGAGAGAGAGAGAGAGAGAGAGAGAGAGAGAGAGAGAGAGAGAGAGAGAGAGAGAGAGAGAGAGAGAAAACGGTCTACCTTCATTATCCTCTCTTCGATAACAATTGCCCATTTGTCTGTCATTTTTATCATCGCATATTTTATTGTTCCCATCACTCAGTTTATTTTACCAAATTCCCCTCTAGCTGCCGAGGGGGTCGCCCTAGTTAGCGAATCGACGACCATTGCAAATAATGACCGTTGTTGCCAAAGCGATCGCATTTTGTCCTGGAAATACCCATTATTCTAATGGGTAGCAGTTACACAGGCCAGTCAATCTCTGCGTCTCTTTTTCTCCACTGCTATTGTCGTATGGCGATACCCGCTTTTTCATGTTATGCAAATTGAGGTCAAAAGGTGAACCATTTCAGAGTCAATAGCAAATGACCTGAACCCAGGTCAGATGAGAGGTCATCTGTATTCTAAGCCCTCGCGAATAGCCTGATTTGAGGGAAAGAGTTTGTGTATGCAAAGACACAGATTGAGGAGAATTATTTCCTGAAAATTGCTGTTTTCCATAATTCTTAGGTTTGAAGACACACGAGAATCTGCTGTCAACAAAAATGGATGATATGGAGAAAGGTTTAAGACCAATTATGGAAAAAAGAGATAAAGTTTACTTAAAAAAAAAAGAAGTAAAAAATGCGCCGAAGTATCTTCAGCGCAATCGAGTTTTCTGTACAGTGTATAATCAAGTCCACCGAAAATAGATCTATCTTTCGGTGGTCTCGGTATAATGCTGTATGAGCCGCGACCCATGAAACTTTAGCCACGGCTCAGTGGTGGCCTGGCCTATATTGCTTCAGACGCAGGATTATGGCTAAATTTAACCTTTAATAAAATAAAAACTACTTAGGCTAGAGGGCTGCAATTTGGTATGTTTGATGATCGGAGGGTGGATGATCAACATATCAATTTGCAGCCCTCTGGCCTCAGTAGTTTTTAAGATCTGAGGGCGGATAGAAAAAAGTGAGGACAGGATAAAGTGCGGACGGACAGACAAAGCCGGCACAATAGTTTTCTTTTACAGAAAACTAAAAACCACTGAAACTCTTTTTGAATTTTAAAATCAAACAGCACACTTCATTAGCTAGATGTAAGTTGTGTTCATGAGTTTAGCAGTTGGATGTGCAATAAAATAAAATAATAATTTGTCATAATAAACTATGGGCATTATAATCTCAAATTCTATTAACTCGTCAGAGTTCTCATTGGTGTACCTGTAATTAATAATCAGTTATAAACAGGTAATAACTCTGTAGGCGTTCATTCGTAACTGCTAAAATTCACAACCCTACAACAGAGTTTACAACAAATACTTGTATGTTCACAGAGAGAGAGAGAGAGAGAGAGAGAGAGAGAGAGAGAGAGAGAGAGAGAGAGAGAGATGACTCCAAGAATTCACAACCCTATTGCAAAGTCTACAGCAGATATTAGTATGACAGAGAGAGAGAGAGAGAGAGAGAGAGAGAGAGAGAGAGAGAGAGAGAGAGAGAGAGAGAGAGAGAGAGAAATATGACTCCCAGAATTCACAATCCTATTACAAAGTCTACAGCAGATATTAGTATGGCAGAGAGAGAGAGAGAGAGAGAGAGAGAGAGAGAGAGAGAGAGAGAGAGAGAGAGAGAGAGAGGAAATACATAACTTGTTTTAGTTTTATCTTGAACGTTCTCAGATAAGACCCATTTTCGCTTGAAAACCTGGAAGACTTTCGACCACAGCGGAAATGATGGAGTTGAACATGCGTCAAAATCGATCTTGGTTCGGACGCGTCTGGTTTCCGCGAGGAGGAGGAAGAGGAAGAAGAAGAAGTGAATGGGAGAAGACAGATAAACGCAAGAGAAAAGAGAACATATGACAGTTGTATAATAATATATATCAGTAAGTACGTTACAAAGAGAGTAAAATGGTTCAAGCTTAGAAGATGAGACGGGATCGTCGTGCAGGTAGAAAGGCAATAACGATGAAAAGGCAATAATAAAATAGAAAAATAATATTAACAAGTACAAAATGCACTGAATTTTCTTCGGCGCAATCGAGTTTTCTGTACAGCAGCTACAGCGTATAATCAAGGCCTCCGAAAATAGATCTATCTTTCGGTGGTCTCGGTAAAACTCTGCATGAGCCGCGGCCTATGAAACTTTAACCACAACCCTGTGGTGACCTACCCCATATTGTTGCCAGAAGCACGACTATGGCTAACTTTAACCTTAAATGAAATAAAAACTAATGAGTCTAGAGGGCTGAAATTTGGTATGTTTGATGATTGGAGGGTGAGTGATCAACATACCAATTTGCAGTCCTCTAGCCACAGTGGTTTGTAAAGTGTGGACAGAATAAAGTGCGGACGGACAGACAAAGCCGCCACAATAGTTTTCTTTTACAGAAAACTAAGATTAACAACGTTATAATGTTGGGTTGACTTGCAGGTGTCATTAATATTATAAAAGCACAGACTGGGATTACTTAGATTTGATACAAAAGGACCTTTATATAATCATTTTGAATACAAATGAGTAAAGGTTCAGATTCTAAGGTGTGTTGGTTAATGCTATATATATATATATATATATATATATATATATATATATATATATATATATATATATATATATATATATATATATATATATATATATATATACAGTATATATATAGTGTATATCCCTTTGATGTACATTGCCAGTAAAATGAAACAGTTGAAAATGGGAAAATATATACATATTACAGGTCTTTTATTTTTAATGAAATTAGAAACCTCGCTGTTAATTGTCCATGTTAAGGCAGACTAACATACGTTTAACTGAAATTAACTTATATTTGTTTTAATTTGTATCACAGTATTATGTTCATAGAATAAACATTTTTTCTCATTTCTAGAACGTCATCAGCAAATA
>NC_089765.1:16573820-16598820 GCF_040412425.1 Macrobrachium rosenbergii | reverse complement strand
TCTCTCTCTCTCTCTCTCTCTCTCTCTCTCTCTCTCTCTCTCTCTCTCTGTTTGTCTGTCTGTCTGTCTGTCTGTCTGTCTATCTCTCTCTCTCTCTGTCACGCTATTCTAAATAGTAAAAATCATTGCTGGGAGAATTCTTGACGGAGAAAGACGTCAAATTTTTTGCCTCTCTCTCTCTCTCTCTCTCTCTCTCTCTCTCTCTCTCTCTCTCTCTCTCTCTCTCTCTCTCGCTGTGATTAAGAGAGAATGGGAAAATAGATATTATCAACCTGTCGAGGCCAAGAAGTGTGGGATGGACATGGATAGAGTATAAGATTTCATATAGTTCATACGAATTTTAATTAAACGATTCAGTTGGTGTAAAGAAATATACGTTAATTAAGACTTGTCAGAACATATAATGAAAAGAGAACCTAAGAAAGATATATTCATGAAAAAATTTCCATGGGAATTTTGAAAAATGTTCACAATTATTCCTTTTCTTGACATATCACAAACATATATAATCCTTTTTTTTGACATATCACAAAAAAATATAAAATTATGGACAAATTTCCATTGGAATTTTGACAATTTTTCACAACTATTCATCCTTTTCTTGACATATCACAAACATATATAAGTTCCTGAAAATAAAATTGGATGAAAATTTGGAATTTTTTTTGCAAATAATTAATCCCTTTTTTTTATATATCACAAACAAATATAAGTTTATGAACAAATTTCCATTGGAATTTTGAAAAATTTTCACAATTAATATCACAAACATATATACAGTAAGTCCCTGAAAATAAAATTGCATGAAAATTTGGAATTATTTTTTACAAATAATTAAGCCTTTTTTTGACACATCACAAACAAATATAAATTTATGAAAAAATTTCCATTGGAATTTTGAACATTTTTCATAATTATTCATCCTCTTCTTGACATATCACAAACATATGCAAGGCCCTGAATAAAATTTAAATGGAAATTTTGAAAAAAAACTCAGAAATAATCCTCTTTTTTTGACATCACAAACGAAATGTCCTTTATTCCTTATGGCCTTTATTTCTTCTGGAAAATATATCTGGAGATGTTGAAATGCTTTTTATATTCACTTTAAAAAATGTTTCCATATAATTTGTTATTTTCTGACTATATACGTTTATAATAAAAAGAAAAATGTTTTAAAAAACGGATTTCATAAAATTTGTTTAAACATTCATACACAGAAGTTTGGTCGTGAGCCCATATTTCATTATGGTGTTGTGTTAGTGTATGAACAAATTATATCACTAAATATAGTTATTCATTTTAATGGGTATTTTTTATCACTATTTCATTTTCTATACTAATATTAAAGAACATTTTAAATTCTACGTAAATGTTCTTCCTTTACCCTATTCTTTCACTACATCTAATTCTCAGTAATACGTAAAACAAAAATCGCTCTTTCGAACACCTAGTGCAGCGTAAATACAAAAGACGATTACCTGAATTTTTAGCCTGAATTTTACCTTAGAGAAAATATCAGCAAATTCCTGGATTATTCTTTAGTTTTATAGAACTACAGTCTAACAGTAGGTTAATCTAAACTAGGAGGAAAAACACCGATATCAAAGAGAAATCCAGTGTTGTTTTTAATTGGTCGTTTATTCCTCAGAACACACTATTTCTCTTTGGATGAAAGTGACTGAGATATTTCTGAGAAAAGCCGACGAACGAAGATAAAATCTTACTGTACACCTTGAGGCACTAATCGGATCTGGCGCCGGCTTTATAATTTTGTGAAGGTAAGTGTAGAGAATATTTTGAGGTGTTTTTATGGCTGCGTCGATTTCCTCACAAACTGTTCTATATAAATTATGGAAGGTTAGACTAGGTGCTGGAAAGTACTTATTGTTGAGATCTAACTCGAAGTATATTTACAATAGGTACGACAAAAGAAATTTCTCATAGCTGCATCGTTTTCCAAACAAATGATCCTATATAAATAATGCAAGGTTAAACTAGGTGTTGCAAGTTACTTAGTATTAAGACACACTTCGAGGTATATTGACAACATTTATGGCAAATGTAGTTTTACTTTGGTGTAATGAACGTCAGCTGTTGCTCAGTCGTTAAAGAAGGCTACGTAACTTAATCGGGAAAAGAACATTGCAATATTTTGCTCAGTCTTTAAAGATGACTACGTAACTTAATGTGCAAAAATATTGCGATATTTCTTGAGTTCTATTCGTCGAAAAGTAAAAAATTTTAGAATCAGTGAGAAATATCTTAACTGGGAGTCTTGGGACGTCAGCAGTACGCGTGTCTGATACTGGACTTCGATAAAGCTGAGATTTCAGGTTACGTAAAGTGTCAACTTGCTTCTGTTTCTTTCTTTGCAGGAATTCTGAGGGATTATATCAGTTCCTGAAAGTCTAAAATGACACTATCACGTAATTTCACTCACCTACGCACCTTCCCTACCCGCCTCCACACACACACAGACACATACACACACACACACACACACACACACAAGCGCGCGCGCGAAAATATAAAATATATTCTTTATGTCTGGCTGCTTTCGTCAGATGCCTTCTTATCGCCTTCTTATGTCAGGGGAGCTTTACCATGAACGTATCTGCCAATTTATTTTCGTTCTTCTTAGTACCCTTGCGTTGGTTCCAAAATAGCATTTCTCTCTCTCTCTCTCTCTCTCTCTCTCTCTCTCTCTCTCTCTCTCTCTCTCTCTCTCTCTCTCTCTAAGTGTTGGTCGATCTGTGAGCTTCTTAAATCTGTTTATCCCTCTTGCAATGTTTTTCCATTTTTTTGTTTGGTGTCACCTAAGTGTATTAAGACTTTTAATTAATGAAAAATTTTATTTTTTTTCGTTTCATTAAAGGTTTAGCATCCAACACAAGCGTTAAAAATAATATCTAAAGAAGCGAACAATAAAAAAATTAAAGAAAACATAAATGAAGGAAGTACCAACAACAAGAACTGAAAGTCATGTTTGAAAATGAGACGAATTAAGAACAATGACAAAGATAACAACGAATATGCAATGGTATTGTCTCTGCGATGACCGGGGTGAGTAAGGTAATGGCGAGGAAAGATGCAAACACTACAGGGAGATGAAATGATAAACAAAGAGTAGATGAGATGAGAAATGTATTTTTATATTCGAATTATGTATTAATGAATCTTTGTTTGTTAGCTAACTGGGTGTACATTGTGTCACATCTGGAATATAGAAATTTCGTCTAAATGAGTCTTATAACCAGATGTGATTAACTGATTGGTCGATTGGCTTATATAACTGGCGTTACGTGAAACGTCATTGGCGTCATTACCCAGTGGTAAAAAGGGTGCGTCCACAATACTGAAAATACTGGTGATGAAATATTGTATGAAGAAAAAATAATTTAAAATTCCTCTTTGTTTTGAGTTATATAACTATCAACATCGACCAAACAGAACTGAATATTCGCTAATTTGAATCTAGCAAATTCAACGGATTTTTCAACATGTTTTTATTGCAAAAAAGAAGTTAACAAAATAATTATTTCATCAATTTTGGGATCTCATTAATGCGTATTTATCTGCTCGAACAAACAAATGGGCAATTATAATTGCTTCCAAATTAATATTACCGAAGGTTTTTGCCATGATTTCAGTTATACTTTACGGTAAGACATATTTATAATTTAAGTGAGACTGACTACACACAAGCATACAAAAATGTGCAGTCTTGTTAAAGCATATTATCTTTCCATCTATGGCTATAACTATAATTCTCTGTATCATTTTCTTTTTATTATCCTAATTTCTACCAGTTCTTCCTTCTCCTTTTATTGGAATATCTTATTATCACTCCTTTGCATTCCATGACGTACAAAATGTTTTGGCAAATTACTGTAAAATGTGTTAGCATTTAGTATCTAAATGTCAGCTTTTTCGATTTCTATATTATGCTTTACAAAACAACTATTTCTTATGAAGATTTATTTGTGAAAGCTTATGAACTATATTATTTAAGCTCTTTAATAGATTCAGTTTAGGATAAGAATTCTTCTATAATATTTAAGCTCTCCGATAGATTCAGTTTTGAATAAATTTTCTACTACTATATTATTTAAGCTCCCCAATAGGTTCAGTGTAGAATAAAGATTCTACTATAATATTTAAGCTCTCCGATAGATGCAGTTTAGAATGAAAGTTCTGCTGTAATATTTAAGCTCTCCAATAGATTCAGTTTAGAATAAGAAATCTACTATAAGATTTAAGCTCTCCAATAGATTCAGTCTAGAATAAAAACTCTACTATAATATTTAAGCTCTCCGATAGATTCAGTTTAGAATAAGAAATCTACTATAAGATTTAAGCTCTCCAATAGGTTCAGTTTAGAATAAAAATTCTACTATAATATTTATGCTCTCCAATAGACTCAGTTTAGAATAAAAATTCGAGTATAATATTTAAGCTCTGCGATAGATTCATTTTAGAATAAAAATTCTGCTATAATATTTAAGCTCTCCGATAGATTCACTTTAGAATAAAAATTCTACTATAACACTCAAGCTCTCCAGTAGATCCATCTTGGAATACAAATTCTACTATACCATTTAATATTCCAATAATTTATTTGAATTTTTCGTTTGATTTATTGCTTGCCAAGCGAAAGCTGAGATACAACGAACGTCAGCTCTCCCGAGAGGATACAGATTTATGGCGGCTAATTTTAGCTTCTGAGGAGAACGAAGGCTTCTTTGACGGAGATTTGTGGAGCAATGGACTTCCAGTTCTGTTTCTTTATATAAAGAGGAATTATTGCATCGATCAAAGTACGAATTGTGAATTGTAACGATGAATGAGATTTTGGGACGTGAATGGTGAGTGTGAAAAATGTATGGATGTAGTGGTGTGAAACGTGGTCATGAAAGTAAAGTGCACTTGATATAAAGGGGTAAAAATTTACTGGTGAAACGAGTGAGGAATATTTATAGATAAAGCACCCATATTGGCATCTGTATGTGTGTATGTATGTATGTATGTATGTATGTATGTATGTATGTATGTATGTATGTATGTATGTGTATGTGTCCATGTGTATATATACATATATATAATATATATATATATATATATATATATATATATATATATATATATATATATATATATATATATATATATGTGTGTGTGTGTGTGTGTGTGTGTGTGTGTGTGTGTATGCAGTCCTCCCTATAATCTGTTTATTTTGCCAAATAGACCCGGTAGTTCATATTACAATCTATATTCCCCTTTCGTATAACCCAGAATTGGATCTTAAATTGATTTATATTAGAAACCATTGCAGAAATCTAATAATATCCTGGAATCTATCCTTTCTCTAGTTAACCGCACCAGAAAGCTTTCAGTTTGATAGTAATATAAATCTGCTTTTAGTTTTATGTAAAAGAAAACTATTGAGCCGGCTTTGTCTGTCCGTCCGTACTTTTTTCTGTCCACCCTCAGATCTTAAAAACTACTGAGGCTAGAGGGCTGCAAATTGGTATGTTGATCATCCACCCTCCAATCATCAAACATACCAAATTGCAGCACTCTAGCCTCAGTAGTTTTTATTTCATTTAAGGTTAAAGTTAGCCGTAATCGTGCTTCTGGAAACGATATAGGATAGGCCACCACAGGGCTGTGGTTAAAGTTTCGTGGGCCGCGGCTCATACAGCATTATATCGAGACCACCGAAAGATAGATCTATTTTCGGTGGCCTTGATTATACGCTGTAGCGACTGTACAGAAAACTCGATTGCGCCTGAGAATCCTCGGCGCATTTTTCACTTGATTTTTTTTAATTACAATTCTATTTAAGACTATGCAGATGATGCAATTATGCAGACAGACAAATCACCTAACCTTCAGCTAGAATCATATATTTCTTAAGCGTTTTACCCAATAACTATTCCAGGTAAAGGAAGAATATTATTGATGGTTGTGCTAAAGCAATAACTCGTTCATGTGTTGATCTGTCACCTAAAAACGCTTTGGAACAGCTATACTCTTTCTCTTCCTCAGGAGAAGTGAGAATCTCCTCAGGTAGAATTCCTCCTTCTCACAATCCTCTCTCAAACCCAATCATTTTCACGCTGCTCTAATCCTCCTCTCTCTCTCTCTGTCATCTATTTTCATAGGCCCTCCTTCTCATATTCTCTACTCGCAGTGTCAAGCCGGTTATAAATCTCTGTACCGGATATACAAGCTAATTTGAATATCCGACCAAGATCAGTCAATTTCAGGTGTGTTGTCTCCAGATGTGGGCATCTGATATAGGCTATACGAGTATATGTATTCTATCCCTTTCTCTCTCTCTCTCTCTCTCTCTCTCTCTGAGTCTCTACGTCCTCTTTCTCTCTCTGTCGCTAACGCCACCCCTTTCTCTCTCTCTCTCTCTCTCTCTCTCTCTCTCTCTCTCTCTCTCTCTCTCTCTCTCTCTCGCTCCGTTCTCTCCCACTCTCTCTTGCTTTGTCCTCTCTTTCTGCGGCTTCGTTCTCTCTCTCTCTCTCTCTCTCTCTCCACAATACTCGTAAAGGGATTTCAATACGCCATCTCAGTTCTGTTCCCAATCCAGTGGTAAAATAACATTATTAAGACTCAAATGTGGAAGTAACTCAGTTACGCTTTCGGCCTCACCGCTGATATCACATGAACCTGGTTCCACGCAGCTGTTTTCGGTAACTTGAAGTCACTGGACTGAGCGACAAGGCATCTGTTCATGAATGGGTTAAATCATCAATATTATCGAACATCTTAACCTGAGTGCTAATGTCTTTAATGTTTCCCTATGATTTATATCTTCTAATTCCTAACAATGGAAATAGAATAGAATATTTACTTTAGGCCAAAGGGCAAGGGCTGGGACCTATGAGGTCATTCGGCGCTGAAACGGAAATTGACGGTAAAAATGTCTGAAAGGTGCAACAGGAGGAAAACCTCGCAGTTGCACTGTGATCGTTAGGAGAGGGTTGAGGAAAGGAAGATGGAAGAAAGAGAATATGAAAGGAGGTGCAGTAGAAGGAATAACAGTTAGGAGCCGAAGGGAAGCTGTAAAGAACCTGAAATAATGTCTACAGTGCACCGCATGAGGTGCACAGACTGCACTACCCTGCTTAAGGGGAGCAAAAGAAACGGAAATGGAAGTCTCTTGCCTTCGTTGATAATCTTAGTATGTAGAATATACATACCTATACATCAGCTCTTCTTTAAAACTAGATTGTGAAGATGAAGTTAAACCTGTAACATTAAGTGAGGAGAAGCTCAGTTCTGAGATTAATTTCCTGTCTAACACACATCGTCAAGCTGAGATATAATAAAAATTGTTTCGTCTTTCTCTCTCTCTCTCTCTCTCTCTCTCTCTCTCTCTCTCTCTCTCTCTCTCTCTCTCTCTCTCTCTTTATACTTCCATTCTCAGTCGTTCCTTTGTTACATATATATATATATATATATATATATATATATATATATATATATATATATATATATATATATATTCTCTTTTTCTGTTATTTTAGTTATTGGTTAGTTTTTAGCTCGCCCTATCTTCTTTATTACGAAAATAGAAAAGAAAAACGATAATAACATATATATATTTGCTAAATGAAGAACTTCCCTGGCACACGGTATTTCTTCATCACTGTCGGTTAGTCGTCAGCAACTAAGTTGTTGTGTAATGGATGTATTCAGTTTGAAGAGACAATCTTGATATGTGTATACATACATATATATATAATATATATATATATATATATATATATATATATATATATATATATATATATATATATATATATATATTTATACATGTATATATGATATATATATATATATATATATATATATATATATATATATATATATATATATATATATATATATATATATAAACACATTACATACCTAGCCTATAAACTAATGCATCCAGCTTTACTGTAGAATAAAACAAAAAAAAAGAAATAAACAATTCCAATAATTCCTCGTCCGAATTCCTATTGTTATGAGTCTCATTAAGCCCCTGCAAACAATTATGGCCGCTTGCCTGCAACATTGCGCATGAATGATCGGTAATATCTGCATCAATTTTCTGCCTCTGTCCGGCACCATTAAATGTAATTTCGTGTTAAAAAAAAAGAAATTCACATCCGTTACATTAATCTAACACTGGAGGGAATTTCTCCGTTGTTGAAACGATAATGTTAAATGAAGCTGTCAAAAATCTGTATTGAGTGCGCTATGCATCGTGGAAATTAATTTTCATAATTGCATTGCAATATGACAAATAAAAGCAAAAAAAAAAAAAATATATATATATATATATCTCATCCACCTTCCTACATAAGGATATTGTTAATCGTTCTGACATTCCGAGTGATGTTAAGTATCTAGTGATAACTTTTATGATATATAGATATGCGTTTGGAATTTGAATCGAGTTGGTGAAGTGATTTTAATTTCCTTGGCTTCGTCCATTTTTATTAATGTATTCCTTATTACAATTTAGTGGATAGTAAATCATCCTTCCTCTCCGATAAATCTTGAAGGAAATTAAAGAGACAAAATTACAGGTTATCAGTTCATAGGCTGACGAATTACTAGACATCATCTTACTTTCAGCAGTGCTAAATATTAAAAATATAATTATACATCACTATTTACATAGAATATAAAAGCAGCATTAAAGGATATTAATGATATAAACAACATAATATTTCAAATGGAATTAATTTCCGAGTGAAGAACAATTTGTACACAGTTCATGTGTTAAACCATCTCACTGGTAGTTATTTCAAGTACTCATAAAATAACGTTATTAGTAGCGTACGACGAGAGAGAGAGAGAGAGAGAGAGAGAGAGAGAGAGAGAGAGAGAGAGAGAGAGAGAGAGAGGAGATACTTTCAACTGCGTAACTACTGGAGACCTCACTGGAAGAGAAAAGAGAGAGAGAGAGAGAGAGAGAGAGAGAGAGAGAGAGAGAGAGAGAGAGAGAGAGGAGTGTTCTGATATAACAAAGGTAGGATTACACAAAGGCTAAATATTAGAAACTGAGGAAAAACTGACCACCTGCCAAAGGGGGGGAAAATGATGTTTACAAAAACCTCTTTCACGAATGGCTTATTTACGATTTATTTTATTGGCAGGGGAAAAAAAAAGAGGTTGAGAGGTTGATGGATTAAGGCGTTGAGGGGTTAAAGGGGTTACCACAAGAAGCTTCAAGCGTTTTTCGGGTCTAATACGAGTAAGAAAAACAAACCCATTAATTTTTTTGGTTCATGTCTTATCAAACCAACCCCAATTTTCCTCCTAGCTTTTTTGAATTTTTGTTGTTTTTCTATTTAATCATCCTCCATTTTCCTTCTTCCTTTCTTTTCTCTCTATTTTTGTTGTTTTTTCGTTTACTGATCCTTTATTGCGACGTACTTATTTTTGGTTTCTTCCTCTCCACAATCTGACCTCATTTCATAAGTTCTTTTCTAAGAATTTAAAATATCGTTTCCTACTACAGCAATTTCCTTTCGCTTATCATTCGTTGAATCTACTTTTATTCTTTTTTATTTAGTTTCTGTCCTTTTACACACTGAATTTTTTTTATAAGATCTTGGTAACTATAGTTTTTTTTTTAATTTTCTGTCCTTTATCATCACTAGAATACACATTTTCTCATTCTGAGAGAGAGAAGTTGTTTTAAAGAAACTGTGTATTAATCTGTTCTCCTTTTACTCCTCCTTCGCTTGAATTTTAATCCCTCGTTTTCCTCTTCCTAATTCTGAAAAAGTTTTTTTCCCCATTATCTAACCCTGGTAACTGTGACAACATTATCTCCGTTAAGAGCAGGACAACAAAAGATATCCCACCACATTCCTACTTTCTAAGGAGCAATAAATAAAATATAAAGTATGAATGCTAAGGTATATCAACATAAAATATATAAATATTAAAAAAATAAATATACCTCACCATTTATATAGAATATAAATAGCAAAATCTATTTAAAGTAAATTCTATGTAAATATAAGATTATATAAATACTTAGAATTTAAATATACCTTGCTATTTATATTGGGTATAAGTACAGTACTAAAGGGTATTAATATAACGATTAAAAATACTAAAAAAAGCGAAGCTATTTCTCTAAAACCTTTCATTCATTCTTGCTAAGAGTTATTCAGTACCCAAGCCATACCTCAGGTCCTAATACCCTTTCCCAAACAAAAAGCACACACACACACACACACACACACACACACACACACACACACACACGCAAACCCTATTATTTAATAACAGAAGATTTCTACATGTCCACACATATACTAAAAATAAACTCTAAATCTGTTTATTGCTTTTTCTAGCCTTTCCGAGCATTTGACTTTCACTCAGATTCACTTTCGTTCCCTCCCTCGTTATCCGGGCAATTCTTCCAGTTCTCTTTAATCCTTTCGCTGAACTTTCCCTTCGTTCTTTATCTTTAGAAAGTAAGAAAAAAAAAGAGAGAAAGCTGATTCGGATCTGAACAGCACCAGCTGTGGCAGGTTTGTGAAAAACCAATAAAGTTTAACGACCCGGGAAAAAGCTTCCTCCTGATTCTTGGGTCTTATTCTTCCCCTAAAAAGTTGATTGAATTATTTTGAAAATATGCCGCTTCAACTCTTCTTCTTCTTCTTCTTCTTCTTCTTCTTCTTCTTCTTCTTCTTCTTCTTCTTCTTCTTCTTCTTCCGCCCGAGTGTTATAGGAGTTCAGAGAAAGACACGGTGTAACGCTCTATCTTTCTGGAGAGAGAGAGAGAGAGAGAGAGAGAGAGAGAGAGAGAGAGAGAGAGAGAGAGAGAGATTCCACATTCAATAGTTAAAATGGTGTCCTTTCCTTTTCAGCATCACATCATCATGTGTGTGTGTGTGTGTGAGAGAGAGAGAGAGAGAGAGAGAGAGAGAGAGAGAGAGAGAGAGAGAGAGAGAGATTCAGTAGCTAGAAAGATGTCCTTCCATTCTCAGTATCACACCAAGTCTGTAGAAGGGTTGCACTCAGGAATAAACACAAGCTTTTGAGTAATTTGTCATAAAAAATTATATACGGTAATTAATCAGCAAGATTTATACCCACTTAACTATCTTAAAACACCTGACCGTCACCTGATCAGCAAATCAGGTAAATTATTTCTCACCAGGTAACACCTAAAACAAATGACTGTCAGCATTAATTACACATCAAGAACAATGAATTAAATGAAACATGGAAAATATCTATCTATATATCTTGATATCCCAGAGCGTGACCTCGTTACTGAATCAGGTAAATGAATTATCCGGCAGGCAACACATAACGAAAATGACTGTAAGCATTAATGACATATTGCGGACAATGAATTAAAAGGGACGTGTTAAATATGAAACGTATAATCTATATTTAACAGGAGCCCAGCCCTGTTGTACAGGTATTCTCTGAGGGTGAAAAGGGAAAACTGTGTCCACGAGAACAAATAATAGCCGGTCATTGAGACCGGAAATAGGGTAGGGGAATGAAAGAGAGAGAGAGAGAGAGAGAGAGAGAGAGAGAGAGAGAGAGAGAGAGAGAGAGAGAGAGAGAGAGAGAGAGAGAAGTTTTTATTACTGTATTCCATGGCTGAAGGAGAGAGAGGGAGAGAATGTTGTTATTACTGTATTCCAAGACTGAGAGAGAGAGAGAGAGAGAGAGAGAGAGAGAAGTTTTTATTACTGTATTCCATGGCTGAGAGAGAGAGAGAGAGAGAGAGAGAGAGAGAGAGAGAGAGAGAGAGAGAGAGAGAGAGAGAGAGAGAAATTTTTATTACTGCATTCCATGGCTGAGAGAGAGAGAGAGAGAGAGAGAGAGAGAGAGAGAGAGAGAGAGAGAGAGAGAGAGAGAGAGAGAGATTCCACATTCAATAGAGAGAGAGTTGTTATTACTTTATTCCAATTCCTTTCCTTGCGTCTATGTTACATAATGCAAAGCATTTCGTTGTTATATTATTCCTGTATGACTTTTTTTCTGGATCATAATGCATTGCTCACTATATTATACTTACTATACTCTTTGCTATACTGCTAAGCATATATAAGAATATAAAGCTTGTTCAAGAACCTGACCCTCTAAAATAAATTGCCTTATATTTTTCCTGCCTGAATTATTAATCAGTCTAAATTGCTGACTATTTCTCAGTGCTTTCGTTTTAAAATGATTCTTTCACCTGCACGAGTGTAACTAATCTAATGGCCATGATAATTACACGTTTTTCATATAAGACATTGCTTGATCAACAAAGAAAAAAAAAATAAAAATAAAAAATAATAAAATATAAAAATCCGTCGCCCTAGAAGCAGCTAAATGGATTGTTGTCAACTTTTTCAATATAACTCGAATTGAATTCTAGCATATAGTGGTCAGGATATTTCCATAAGTTTAGTAGTTGAAATAAGGTGAATATTTTAAGGGTAGAAGACAGCATTATTTTCGCAAACTTCCAGAACTTGACAGGATTTTTTTTAAAGAATTAGCATCACAACAAGAAGAAAAAGGAAAAAAAATTGGAACGCGTTTTCAATTTTACTTCAGTTATTTATAAATATTTTTTTGTTTAGTTTATTGAATTTATTCTTTCACATATTATGAGTTCAAAGTTGTCAATATTCGGAAAGAAAGGAATAATTTGGTATCACAACTATTTTTGTTTACAACTACAGCAAAAACTAATTTTTCTGAATATTAATTTTTCGAAAAAAAAATTATTCATTTAATATACCCACTATTTTTGTTTATAACTACCTCAAAAACTATTGTTATCAAATTGTCGTTATACAAGAATAGATAAATCACCGAATATCACAATTATATTTTTTTATAACTACAGCAAAATCTGTTGTCCTGAAATAGTAATTTTTAGTTTTCTATAAAAGAAAACTATTGTGCCGGTCTTGTCTGTCCGTCAGCACTTTTTCTGTCCGCATTTTTTTTGTCCGCCATCAGCTCTTAAAAACTACTGAGGCTAGAAGGTTGCAAATTGGTATGTTGATCATCCACCCTCCAATCATCAAACATACCAAATTGCAGCCCTCTAGCCTCAGTATTTATTTTTTGTTTAAGGTTAAAGTTAACCATAATCGTGCTTCTGGCAAAGATATAGGATAGGCCACCACCGGGGCGTGGTTAAAGTTTCATGGGCCGCGGCTCATACAGCATTACACCGAGACCACCGAAAGATAGATCGATTTTCGGTGGTCTTGATTATACGCTGTAGCGGCTGTACAGAAAACTCGATTGCGCCGAAGAAACTTCTGCGCATTTTTTACTTGTTCGAGAGGAAATGAATCACTAAATATCACAACTATTTTTGCTTAAAACTACATAAAAATCTATTATTTCTGAACAGTCATTTTTCGAGAAGGAATTAATTACAAAATATCACGACTATTCTTGTTCATAACTTCATCATAAAAGTATTTATATATAACTTATCATCTTTTGTGTTTGAACCTTCATAGGTATAAAATTTAAACCTTCATTTTATTAATTATATAACTTTCAAGTGCTGGGAAATATCTTTAGCATGCATTTCTTTATAGCCTTTATATTTTCTTCATTAAATTGTCAAAAAAAAAAAAAAGATCTGACCTAAATAATTCTTAATGTAAACCCGTCAGCCTCCGACGAAATCCGCCGTAATGGCTGTAGTTACCGGAATGGGAACTTCACTAAAAAAGAAAAAGAGAGAAAAAGAAAAAAACTTGAAATTACTTTCTGTTTAACCAGAATAGCAAACAATCACTCTGGAACGAGAGGTGTTAGAGCTGCCGTCAGTTACCTCTCTCTCTCTCTCTCTCTCTCTCTCTCTCTCTCTGTGTCAGTCTGTCTGTCTGTCTCTCGATTTCTCCGTCCCGCTCTTTCTCTTTCGTTCTCGATTTCTCCCCCCTCTCTCTTCTCTCTTCCTCTCTCTCAATTTCTCCCTCCAGCTTTTTTTTTCTCTCTCTCTCTCGCTTTCTCTTCGCCCACCTCTTTCTCCCTCTCTCTTTTCCCTTCTTACTCCCTATATCTTTCTCTCTCTCTCCCTCTCTCTTTTCTACCCTTCTCCCCCCTCTCTCTCTCCCTTCCCCCTGCTCTCTCTCCCTCTCTCCCACCTCTACTTCTCTCTCTCTTTTTCTTTCCCTCTCTTCTTTATTCTCTCTCTCTCTCTCTCTCCTTTTTTCACTTTCTTTTCCTTTCTCTTTCTCTCTCTCTTCTCCTCCTTTCTCCCTAATCCTCCTCTCGCTCTTTCTCTCTCTCTCTATATTTCTTCCTCTTCCCCTCATTCTCCCCCTCTCTCTCTCTCTCTCTCTCTCTTCCTCCTTTCTCCCTCCTCCTCCCCCTCTTCCTCCCCTCTCTCTCTCTCTCTCTTTCCCTACCCTCCCCGCCCCCAACCTGGCATTCGGATAGCAGCAGCAGCAGCAGCAGCAGCAGCAGCAGCAGCAGCAGCAGCAGCAGCAGGGGCTATTGACAAACAAAGCAGAGTTTGCGTTGCCGAGCAAATACAAAATTCTTTTCTCTCCTTGATGAAGGAATTTCATGCAAGCAGGTCGCTTCAATTGAGTAAATATCATTTACCTTTGACCTAAATTGCACTGCGCGCAGAGCCACAATTACGTTCTGTTAATTAATCTGCTAAGTAAGTCTAAGCAGAGATCTTTTCTGAGCGGTTTTAAAAGATGGAGCTACATAAACTAGGTTTAGCTGAGTGATGAATATACATTTTATATTTAGGGTTTACCTGACTGACATATATGTATGTATATATATATATATATATATATATATATATATATATATATATATATATATATATATATATATATATATATATATATATATATATATATATATATATATATATATATATATATATATATATATATATATATATATATATATATATATATATATATATATATATATATATATAATAATAATAATCAGGTAGATATTACTGTATAGAGTTGCATGAGTATCACTAGAAATATTGTTGTATATCCCAGTAAGATATACATTTTAAATAAAATGAACAAAGCAAGGAGGTCAGAAGGACGTATCCCCCACCCACGGATATATACATTTTTAACTAGCTTTTCTAGGACTAAAAAATATCTGCAGAAAACTATTGCTGTGATAAAATGTCGTCCAGGTCGTTAGAGAAATATATATATATATATACATCATATATATATATATATATATATATATATATATATATATATATATATATATATATATATATATATATATATATATATATATATATATATATATATATATATATATATATATATATATATATATATATATATATATATATACATATACCTCCATTACTGAAAAATCAGTTATAAAATATTTTATACTGTAACTTGTGATGCTGTTTATAAAGGATTCCAAGCAGAACTTTCATTTTATTTAAATAACTACAACATATACAGTAGAGCAAGACACGAACACAAAATTAGTCCCAAGTACATTCCCTGTACTAAAGGAGTTCGTATCGTTGCATTCACTGCATGATGCCAGTCGTGACGCGTTTGAGACTCGTAAAAACGACGGTCCTGTGGATTATTGCTACGTGTGTAATACGTGAAGACCTCTCTGGTCTATCATGAATGGCTAAGATGATTACTCCTTCGATCGATGGGGTTACTGGTGTTATATCTACAAGTTGAACTTTATCATGGGTTAGTATTTGCTAGACAGGACTATAGAGAGAGAGAGAGAGAGAGAGAGAGAGAGAGAGAGAGAGAGAGAGAGAGAGAGAGAGAGAGAGAGAGACTAAGCTTTCAACCTAGGATGTAAGTTAATCAGCTGTAATTTTAATGCAACTGGAAGGAAATAAGTTTTGGAATAAAACAGTAAGCAATGAAAAACCTTAGGTTACGATTTAAAGCATTATTTTTTTTTTAATTAAATAGACATGAAAAAGGAGAAATGGTTCTCTTTAACTGAGGTTTTTAAATGAAAATGAAAATATAGATACACAATTATTAATGCATAATCTTGTATGCATAATTCCCCCTTTTATTTTGTGTTTGTTTATTCTATCTCATGATTACTTATGCAAATTTGTATACGCGCCTGTTAGCTAAATCTAAACAAAACAGATACTCATGCCGATGATTGCCAAATCGCCCTTCCAACCTTGTCAGGGCCCACAGACGATCCAAAAGATCCCGTTTTCTATTCACTCCCGTTTTCTGTTCGAGCAAATAGTCTCTTAAAGTAGTTCATGATCCAATTTCATATCCGTTATTACCTCTGTCGACTCATTCGCTAGTCTCTCGTTCCTCGTTGAACCTCGGAGGGAAATTAGGCAGGAATTAGGCAGTATCATACCTGGCAATCTGGATTCATCGAATGCCAATATATTCAGAATTTATTCCCGTTATAAATGCAATGGCTTGCTCGGAAGGGATTTAGATATTTGCAAAATGTCTCTGTTTGCCTTTTGTTCAGTTGTAAAATTTATATGTTTTGTAAATCTTATATTTACGTGATCAGGTAAGTTGATAATTGTTGATCGGGGGAAGACGAATGTTGAGTTAAAACGTGAAGTTTCATTATCTTGATTTTTTTATGGTGAATTAAGTTATTGAAAGCATAATTTAAAAAAAAAAATTCTGTCACTCAGATGAGTTACCCTGGACTGGGTAAGGTTGTTTAAAAGATTTTGAGAAGTCTAAAGCGAAGGTATTTTTTAAGAGACAGATTTAAGTAAAGGTAACAATTTTATTGAACCCAAAACAGAACGGTTTTAATAACTATATATAGTATATATATACATACACACACACACACACACACACACACATATATATATATATATATATATATATATATATATATATATGTATATACATATATATGTATATATACATACATACATACATGTATATATGTATATATATATATATATATATATATATATATATATATATATATATATATATATATATATATATATATATATATATATATATATAACTAACAGAGAAGAGGCGTTGCGTATTGAAGCACATAAACTTCCCGCTGCTTTTTACAAACTAGCGAAAAAGCACATAACGCAAAAACCGGATTATATATTCTTTCCACTATTAAACATAAAATTTTATCTAAAAAAAACAGTGAGCCATTTCTATGTGGACACGATGTCAAGAAAATATTGGATGCTTTTGATGGCGAATATAAAATATCCGTCTCTCTTCCCCCATAACTAAGCGGATTTCATATCAGATATTAAAAGAAATATTAAAAAGAATATTTAAGCCTTAAAAGCAATAGATACTTGGGTAGGCATCAAGTTTTTACTCTCATAAGCTCACTTTTTAGAAGACATTTTACTGATATCAGATGAGGGAATTGTTATGTTTTCGAGTTGCTTTCATATTCACATATAATTGTCTCTGGGGATTGATTTCTGTTTGCACTGAGAGACAGACAACTTCTGCTGACCATTAGAGAAAAAAATTTATATACATACATACATACGTACATAAACATGCAGACATGTATATACATATATATACGTATACATACATACATACATACATATATATATATATATATATATATATATATATATATACTAATATATATATATATATATATATATATATATATATTATATATATATATATATATATATATATATATATATATATATATATATATATATATATATATATATATATATATATATATATATATATATATATATATATATATATATATATATATATATATATATATATAGAGAGAGAGAGAGAGAGAGAGAGAGAGAGAGAGAGAGAGAGAGAGAGAGAGAGAGAGAGAGAGAGAGAGAGGGAGAGAGATTCAAGTGAAGGTATCATTTGTATTGAACTCAAAATAGAACGAGTTTCAATATATATATATATATATATATATATATATATATATATACTGTATATACATATATATATATATATATATATATATATATATATATATATATATATATATACATATATATATTATATATATATATATATATATATATATATATATATATATATATATATATATATATATATATATATACATATATATCTGTATTTTTCCTAAATAACCACAAGTTCATTCCCCATGAACTCTCCTATTTTCCCGAGACGCCGTCTCCTTCCTAAGGCTACCTCTGGAGTTGACTCGACATCACAGTCTGAACAGTGCCATTTATTAGATTACAAATGAGTCTGATCCAAGGAAGCCTCCCTCCCTTTCATGCCCGTGTGTCACTGGCCTCGAAGCTTGATCGCATTAGTTACCTATACTGTAAATCAACTTAACTTGTCCCTTCCTGCATGTGTATGTGTGTCTAAATACGCAGCTTAACGAAAAGCCCCTGGGATAATGATGCTTTTTCGAAATTCATGTAATTTTTGTTTGGTGTGTAAAAGATTCATTTGTATGTCTTTTTGATTCATTGAGGAAAATAAAGATTATGTAAATACATATACACACACACACACATATTATATACATATATATATATATATATATATATATATATATATATATATATATATATATATATATATATATATATATATATATATATACATACACACACACACACACGTACTGGGCGCAATTCAACTTAACCACCTTGTACAACACCACTGATTATCAGAGTCTTAAAGGATACATAAAAAAAAAAGAAGCAATAACACCCCAATTATCTTCTCGACTAAACGAAAAGCAAAGGAAATAAATTCTCCCAGGGAAACGCTCCTGAGAAACAGGTGGAAGGTAGACGCGTTCCCCTTGCATGAGGGCGGAGGATTTAGATGAAAGCGTAAACGATTAAAGGCGAACACCATTAAATTCCTTACTTGGAAGGGACGACGTTGGGTAAGGTTTTCACTTGTAAAAGTGAGACCTATGCCATCTTTCCTGTTAGGAGAATAGACACTGGGGTTTGGACAAATTATTTCGTGTGTTTGATAAAAAATAATTATGGGTTAGTTTTCATTAAATTGCTTACTTGGAAGGGACGATGTTGGGTAAGGTTTTCACTTGTAAAAGTGAGACCTATGCCATCCTTCTTGTTAGGAGAATAGACACTGGTGTTTGGACAAATTATTTTGTGATTTTGATAAAAAATAATTATGGGTTAGTTTTCATTAAATTGCTTACTTGGAAGGGACGATGTTGGGTAAGGTTTTCGCTTGTAAAAGTGAGACCTATGCCATATTTCTTGTTAGGAGAATAAACACTGGTGTTTGGAAAAATTATTTTGCGTTTTTGATATAAAATAATTATGAGTTAGTTTTCATTAAATTGCTTACTTGGTAGGGACGATGTTGGGTAAGGTTTTCACTTGTAGAAGTGAGACCTATAACATCTTTCTTGTTAGGAGAATAGACACTGGTGTTTGGACAAATTATTTTGCGTTTTTGATTAAAAATAATTATGGGTTAGTTTTCATTAAATTGCTTACTTGGAAGGGACGATGTTTAAGGTTTTCACTTACAGAAGTGAGACTTTTGCCCTCTTTCTTGTCAGGAGAATAGACACTGGTGTTTGGACAAATTATTTTGTGTGTTTGATAAAAAATAATTATGGGTAATAGTTTTCATTAAAATGTTCACTTGGAAGGGACGACCATGGGTAAGGTTTTCACTTATAAAAGTGAGACATATGTCATCCTTCTTGTTAGGAGAGAAGACATCGGGGTTTGGACAAATTATTTTGTGTGTGTGAGTGTGTGTTTGTCAAAAAATCATTATAGGTAATAGTTTACAGTAAATTCCTTACTTGGAAGGGACGATGAAGGGTAAGGTTTTCACTTGTAAAAGTGAGACCTATGCCATCCTTCTTGTAGGGAGAAAGACAGCTGGTTTAGATAAAGGTTGTGTGTGTGTGTGTGTGTGTGTGTGTGTGTGTGTGTGTGTGTGTGTGTGTGTGTGTGTGTGTGTGGACTGTTTGTCAAAAATATCATTAGGGCAAAAGTTTTCGTTAAATTGCTTACTTGGAAGGGACGGTGGGTAAGGTCTTCACTTATAAAAGTGGGACATAGCCATCCTTCTTGTTAGGAGAAAGGATACTTGGGTTTAGATAAAGGTTTTGTGTGTGTGAGTGAAGTGTTTGTCAAAAAATCATTATAGGTAATAGTTTTAAAAAAACTGCTTACTCGGAAGGGAGGATGGGGAAGGTTTTCACTTATAAAAGTGAAACCTAGCCATTCTTCTTAGGAAAGAAACCACTGGGGTTTGAACAAACTGTTTTGTATGTGTTGAGTATGTGTTTGTCAAAAAATCATTAGAGGCAATAGTTTGAAAACACTTGTTTACATTTAAAGAGGTTTTTCTCCTCTTTATGCTTTTTGGTACCTTTACTTATGCTGGGGCTAAGATAAAGGACTTTGTGTATGTGTGTGTGTGTTTGTATGAAGTATTTGTCAAAAGGCCGTTATGGTAAATAATTTTAAAACAGCTGTTTACAGTTAAGGAGGTTTTTCTACTCTTAATGCTTTTTGATAAAAAATCCCTGTCAATAAGAAAGATGAAATATTGACATTATCCTCACACATCTTCAAAAAAAATCAAATAAAACTGCAGAGGATGACAAGAACATGATAATAAAACCTGAGAGTTTTGAATAATAAAGAAGGATACACTTCCACAAAAAGAAAAAAAACAACACATAAATTCACGGTTGCAGATATACATCCAAGATAATATATGGAGAAAAAATAAAACCGATGAAACCTAAAATTTTCACACAATAAAGAATAATAAACTTCTATAAAAAGAAAAAAAAAAGAAAACTCTCAGCAATACAGAGGTATAAATAAAAGAAACTTACTAGAAACCATAAATCCAAAATAATATATAGGGATAAAAAAGAAAACGACTTATGGCAACATTCTTCCGTGAAACTTCTTCTTCTTCTTCTTCTTCTTCTTCTTCTTCTTCTTCTTCTTCTTCTTCTTCTTCTTCTTCTTCTCCTTTCTCCACATGACAAATGGGAGGTGCAATCGGTCGTGAAAACAGGTGAGAAGGGGTACCGGAACTAGCGGGTCGAAGGTAATGCTGCATTATAGATGAACGCTCAGGTATACCGACGACGCCTCAGCAAGCGCTTCGCTTCCGCCTCTTTAGGCTCACAGAGAGAGAGAGAGAGAGAGAGAGAGAGAGAGAGAGAGAGAGAGAGAGAGAGAGAGAGAGAGAGAGAGAGAGAGAGAGTGGGGATGGGGGAGGCTTACAAAATCTTGAACTGATACAACTCATACAAAGTAATCATAAGACGGACGGTCAGAGAGAGAGAGAGAGAGAGAGAGAGAGAGAGAGAGAGAGAGAGAGAGAGAGAGAGAGAGAGATACTTTCAACTGCGTAACTGCTGGAGACCTCACTGAAGAGAAGAGAGAGAGAGAGAGAGAGAGAGAGAGAGAGAGAGAGAGAGAGAGAGAGAGAGAGATACTTTCCACTACGAGACTACTGGGTACCTCACTAGGAGAGAGAGAGAGAGAGAGAGAGAGAGAGATACTTTCAACTGCGTAACTACTGGACACTACTGCAAGAGAGAGAGAGAGAGAGAGAGAGAGAGAGAGAGAGAGAGAGAGAGAGAGAGAGAGAGAGAGAGATACTTTCCACTACGAGACTACTGGGTACCTCACTAGGAGAGAGAGAGAGAGAGAGAGAGAGAGAGAGAGAGAGAGAGAGAGAGAGAGAGAGAGAGAGAGAGAGAGATACTTTCAATTATGTAACTGCCGGAGACCTCACTGAAGAGAGAGAGAGAGAGAGAGAGAGAGAGAGAGAGAGAGAGAGAGAGAGAGAGAGAGATACTTTCAATTGCGTAACTGCCGGAGACCTCACTGGAAGAGAGAGAGAGAGAGAGAGAGAGAGAGAGAGAGAGAGAGAGAGAGAGAGAGAGAGAGAGATACTTTCAACTGCGTAACTACTGGACACTTTACTGCAAGAGAGAGAGAGAGAGAGAGAGAGAGAGAGAGAGAGAGAGAGAGACTTTCAACTGCGTAACTGCTGGAGACCTTACTGGAAGAGAGAGAGAGAGAGAGAGAGAGAGAGAGAGAGAGAGAGAGAGAGAGAGAGATTTTCCACTAAGAGACTATTGGGTACCTCACTAGAGAGAGAGAGAGAGAGAGAGAGAGAGAGAGAGAGAGAGAGAGACTTTCAACTGCGTAACTGCTGGAGACCTCACTGGAAGAGAGAGAGAGAGAGAGAGAGAGAGAGAGAGAGAGAGAGAGATCAGGACTTTGCTATCTTCCAGTTTTGTCATATGTCATCCTTACTATAGTCCTTCCTTTCTTCGCCTCACCATAACACCGAAATTCCCTCATTAGCGAACGAGAGAGAGACAATATTTCCGTAACGGGGGGGAATTTCTTCTCACTAATCACGAAAGTTTCAGGAAAAAAAAATAAAAAAAAAAAACAAGAGAGCGTTCAAGGAATGGCCACAATAAATTCCTTAATGCGTTCCCAAGTTTCCCTAAGGGCACAGTTCCTCGAAAATATTTGCAATGGGGAGTGGAAGAGGAGATTAGAGAAAGAAAAATAGAAGATATATGATAACGTTTGTTTTAATATTGGAAATAATTATTGATGCTTTGTTCTTTAAGAGGATATTTGCTGTTCATTTATTTTTACTTTATGTTTTCACATTTTTGTTATGTTTAAAATCACTCGTTCCTTTACCCAACAAAAATGTTCAGGTAGGAATAAATTGATATAGTGCATAGTCACCATACCTGTCCCTTATCAATTTTGGTAATGAAGTTAAGAGAAACCTTTTACTGCATAGTAACCCTACTTGATTCCTTATTAATCTAGATAATGGGCAGCAGTAACTTCATATATTTAAAGGTAATTTATAAAGCAAGGGTATAGGGCATTTATGTCTGACCCCAACTCTGACCTCATCAAAACAATGTAGCAGTTTTCTTATTGGTTATCTATACCCTTTCTTGTGGGGGGGGGGGGCAGCCCGCGTTTAGATTAGCAAAGTATTTTTCTTTGTAGCAGACAAAGCAATGAGAAGGCTGGGGGAGAGGAGAGGAGAGAAGGTTGAGGGGGAGGTGAGGTGAGGAAGAGAGGTGTGGACGGAAGAAGGGTTAGATAGCTTACATTCACATTCATTCATCATTCATGACACTGGTACCTGACAGAGGCATTTGTCTAGCTAGTGTACATGTGACTGAGTCGATCAGACCAAGTAGTACGAACCCAGAGCTACAAAAAATGTATATAAATAAATAAGAAATAAAATAAAAATAAAAAAAAATTATTGTTGACTGGGCCATGTAAGTGAACGCCCACCTAACAAATAATTTAGAAAATTACTAAAAATTCCTCACATTTTGTCCATAAAGAAAGGTAGTCATATAAAACATATTTCGAGAGAGGACGTTGGGAAAGCGATAACAGCTTCGCCTGAATTTGAAGATGATTACTTAGTTTAAAAAAGTATCACCTGCTATAGGATATTGACGGATAAACAACTTTGCATAAATCATGGGGTGATTTCCCCTTCATTAAATGAAGGAAGAGAGTTCACAATGTAGAACTTATTTACTAATTCAGTGTGACTGTTCATTTATTAATCAAAATGAAATTGCAATGCCAGAGTATTATCACTTCTTAATGTAGATATAATAAAAAAAAAAAGATTCTGGAATTCAGGCAATTTGACGTATTATTTTTTCATTCGTTTCCAAAAAGATGCACAAAAATGTAAAATTCACCATTCATTCAGAGAGTCATAGTGGAAGGCATCGGGAAAAATGTCAACATTTCTACTGGTGATTCTCTTGAAGTTATTCCCTCTTTTAAACCAACTTCTTTCCCTGTGTCATTTCTCGCTTCCCTTTCGTACTGTCACATTCTAAAACCCATTCACAGAATTTGTACAGACGGTACTACGAAAATGTCAACAGTTCTGTCTGTGATTCCCTTGAAATGGTTCCCTCTTTTCAACCCACCTGTGTCTTTTTCAGTCTCTCTTTCGTATTCAATGGTACGAGAAAAAATTTCAAGAGTTCTACCTGTGATTCCTTTCACTTGTTCTTTCTTTTAAATCTTCCTTCTTTCACTGTGTCTTTTCTCATTTCTCTTTTGTATTCAATTCTCATTTTTCCTGTGATTACCCTTCACTTGTTCTTTCTTTAAAACCCACCTTCTTTCATTGTGTCTTTTCTCATTTCTCTTTTGTATCCAGTTCGCCTCATTTTTCCTGTGATTACCTTTCACTTATTCCCTCTGTTAAACGCACCTTCTTTCATTCTCTCTTTCCTCATTTCTCATCTCTCTTACGTATACAGTTCTCCTTATTTTGTCTCTTCCTCATTTTTCCTGTGATTGCCTTTCACTTGTCCCTTCTTTTAACCCCACCTTCTTTCCCCTACGTCTTTTCTCTTATCTCTCTTTCGTATCCAGTTCTCCTAATTTTTCCTGTGAATACCTTTCACTCGTCCCCTCTTTTAAACCCACCTTTCCCCCTATGTCTTTTCTCTCATCTCTCTTTCGTATCCAATTCTCCTCATTTTTCCTCCTCCTCATTTTTCCCATGCTTACCTTTCACTCGTCGCCCCTTTTAAACCCCACCTTCTTTCCCCCTATGCATTTTCTCTCATCTCTCTTTCGTATCCAGTCCTCCTCATTTTTCCTCCTCCTCATTTTTCCTGCTTTCCCACCCGAAGTCACGAGGGCCATTCGCGACCAAATTGCGAATCGGGATTCAACCCCTTAAATTTCCAATTGACAGTAAGTAACTAAGTTTTAAGTGCCACTTTGTTTCAGCGGATTCCCCATCTAACATTTTCGCTCTGAAGGACGACCTTTCCCTCACTCCCTCCCTCGAGTTTCCTCTCCTATTCTGGGCACGGCTTCATCCTTTCCTTTCCTGGGCCTTATTTGAGTTTATTTGTGTTGGGTCTTTCGTTTGTGAATTGTTGAATATCGTAAAAGAAAGGTTAT
>NC_089765.1:16506320-16568820 GCF_040412425.1 Macrobrachium rosenbergii | reverse complement strand
GACCTTTTGCAGGGTCTTCCTTCAGCATGAACAGCTGCTCCTGAAAAATTGTCCAATTAATACCAAGACCAGAATTTATGAAAGCCCACAAATATTCCGGAGCCTCAAGGTAATATTTTATTGATCTTTTATGCTCCATTAGTCATTGCAAGATAAATCTACCGGTCTTCCCGACGTATATTTCATTGCAGTTAGTGAAAGGGATTTTTAGACAGAGGAATCTGGCTGGTTTTTCACTTAGAAATGTATTTATTAGGGTGGTAAAATTGGTCTAGTAAAAGTGGAATGGAAAATGCGTTTTTTGATTCACGTTTTCCATGATTTTTTTTTTTTAATCTTTTCAACTTACTGTTTGTTTATTTTCTTAAACATTATTTATTTGTTGTTTGTGGATCCTCTATAATATATTTTATTCTCTCTGTTGTTGGTTCTTTTGAGAATTTATGAAGCATAGTTTAAATAATAGAAAAGTTGACGAATATCTTCTCGAAAGATTTTCAATTTACCCATGTATATATATATATACATACACACACACACACACACACATATATATATATATATATATATATATATATATATATATATATATATATATATATATATATATATATATATATATAGTACACACAAGCACATACACACAAATATAATATGGTAGTGAATTTACAGATAAACCAAGAGACAAATTCACGAAACCTCATCCTTTTTCTTATTCATTTCGGTAAAGTGGCTTAATATCTCTTAAGCCCTTCCCTGAAATAATTCAGCATATGAGCAGGAAAGCTGGCAAGCCATGCAGTATGAGAGCAAACATGAAACCCTTTTTTATACTTCTGCTCTCTTGGAATATTCGAAGGAAATACGAGACAAAAGTAATGAAAAGGGATGAAAGTATTCTCTTATTTATGTATGAGAGAGTAAGGGAACGTTCCAAGCAAAGGAGGGTGTTGCAAGGGAAAGAAAGGAAGTGGTAATAAATAGGGAGAAGAGGGAAGAATATTAAATGCCATATAAAGGATAATGAAGAATATGTGATAAGGGGATAGAAAATAACAACAAAAGGTTAGTTGCAGACTAAGGAGAATGTTGCATGGGAAAGAAAGAAAGAAAGGAAGTGATAATAAAGGGAGAATAAGGAAGAAAATTAAATACCACAGCATGGATAATGAAGGATATGTAACAAGAGGATAGAAAATAATAATAAAAGGTTAGTTTCAGACTAAGGAAGTTGTTGGGAAGGACAAAAAAAGAAAGTGATAATAAAAGTGAAAGTAGGAAAAGGAATTAAATTCCATAGAAAGGATAACGAGAAATATGTGATAAGGAGGTAGTGAACAATACGAAAAGAGTGAATAGAAATTATAGTGATATCGATAAAAATTGTAAAAAAAAAAGAAACTGTTGATTACAGCCAGAGTTGATGTGGAAATGATTATGACTGCCGTGGGTATGAGTGCGAGGTAATAATAATAATAATAATAATAATAATAATAATAATAATAATAATAATAATAATAATAATAATAATATATTTGGGTAGGAGACCCTCTTTCAAACATGTATTATTAAAAGTGATAGCTGTGTCGGCTGCATTCTTTTTATATAGAGTTCTCTCTGTTTTTCTAATGACTGACTTTTCTAATAATAATAATAATAGATTTGGAAACATTAAAAGGACATACTGGTTTATGAGGAAGAAATATGGAAAGTAGAACCCACGACAGAAATTGGAATGAGCGGAAAATGGACTAATTATTCATTGTTCTATAACCATTTTAATTCTTTTAGCTTTGAAGATGCATATCCCTTCAACTTTGTAAAAATCTCTTCTTATTTAATAACTAAAATGATATTCCTTTAATTCTGGTCCTCTGTATTAAATAGCATATAGTTATGACCATAAACGAATATTAAAATATGACAAATTACTAATAAAATTCTCAAATTGAAATTACTGATAAAATTCTCAATTTGGTACGAAATGTTCAGTGAACTCAACTTCGGGGAAAAATTAATTAATAAATAATCTCTCGGGAAACTGCAAAGGAAAAAGTCAGCTGTGCAACTGAAATTCAAACTCAACTTTCTCCTAAAAGTTAAGATACGATGTCCTGCAATTTTTCTAAAGCCATCTTAGACGTTGCCAACTCCTTTCGTAAAATAACTTGAGTTAGGAGACAGGAAAATATAATTTCTCTTTTATGGACGAAACTCTAGATACGACAGATTTTAGGATTAATATTTTATTTTTAATATACTCGACACTTAACTCTATGCCTGCCTGTCCATGTTTCTCTTCATGATTTTCTTGACAATTTGTGATAAAAATAGACAATTTAAGATGATAAGGACATCTGTCATACAAGAGGAATTTTCAGTACCGAGTTCCTTTGAGTCAATAGCAATTTCATCGCTCAGGAAATATCTGTTGCTGGTTAATCATACTTTCCCTAGGTGTTTCCACAATAATAATAATAATAATAATAATAATAATAATAATAATAATAATAATAATAATAATAATAATAATAATAATCTTCTCCACATCAACTCTGGTCGTAATCACCAATTTCATTCTCATCTTTTAACTATTACTATCGACCTCCCTATCAATTCTATCTCTTCCTTTATTACTGTCTTCTATTCCTTCTTACATTCTTTATTCTTCTTTTCCAAGCATTTAATTGTATTTTCCCTATTCTCCCTTTTACAATCACATTTTTTTTTCAGAATATAGGGATTCTATCTGAGGGTTTGTACCGTGGGCACAAATCCTCAGGCTATTTCTCTGCAAGTGAAATTTGCCTCGATGAATGCAAGGGATTTTATCTGTTAGGAGTTTTACATCAGATTATTCATCAGGCTAAAAACATCATGGAAGTTATGATCATATATATCGACTGATTTGTCTGTTTATCTATTTATCTTTTGATTTATTTGTTTTATTTATTTACTTCATTTATTTATTTTGTTTGCTTGGTCATTGTCATGTGTGTAACTGTCATTGTATATAAATGAAATCGACTATAAAACATGAACTATACAAAACATTATTATTATTATTATTATTATTATTATTATTATTATTATTATTATTATTATTATTATTATTATTATTATTATTATTATTATTATTATTACAGTTTATGATTTAAAGTCTACCTAGTTGAATATTTTCTTATTCAAAACATCTGGCCGTTAATTCTATTTGCGAATATCTGAATATCAGCCATAACTCACCTATTTCTAGGCAACTGTAACATGAAACCTGTTATTTATAACATAGGTTACCTCTATCTATACGTGGAACAACCAGGCAAATCTCTGTCCACCTGAACAACTGCCTTTGTGTACCTCTATTCATACATAAAATTTACAGTTATACCTTCCATGGAAAAGCCTTTTGTCAAGAACAGGGAACGGCAGACGAGGAATCGTCTGCTGTATTGATAATAGATGGTACTGTTTGGAAATGGTATTCAGAAATTTCTGGTATTCTAAACCTCTCTGAATAAGGGAAGCTGAATATAGATTTTGAGACAAGGCTTGCTGAAGAATCTTCACTCTAGTGTATCTGGAAACAAATTTACTGACGGATCTTGCCTCTTGTGTAACTGGAGACAAATATTTAAGACGGAATGATATTTAGGGAAACAGTCACAGTCTTTGTAACGTCGATTCCAAAAGTAAAAGTTGATTGAGATATGTTTTAATTTACTCTAATTATACGGACGGTAACCTTGTTCATATTGTGGGTTAAAGGTTTTATATATATATATAATGTATTTTAATATTGCCTCTGATATCTAGGACAGAATTGTATATCTTTACAACGTCGATTACAAGAGGAAAACTGATTGAGAAACATTTTAAATTACTCTAATTATAGGAAAGGTAACTTTGGTTATATTGTGGATTGAAAGCTTTTAATATAAAGAGAATATATATTAATATTATCTAAATACCTCAAGCACATAATTTTCCAGTTATTCGAAGAGAAGAAGAAGAAGAAGAAGAAGAAGAAGAAGAAGAAGAAGAAGAAGAAGAAGAAGAAGAAGAAGAAAGACCCTTTGAACTTTTGGTGCCGCGGATATGACCTTTCAATGCAGGAGAGCTAAGGCTAGACTAAGGATTATCTACCACTGTTGTGCACAGTTCATCGAGGTGGTCCTTTGTATTTACTGATGAGATAAGGAGAAGCATTGTGCAATTATGTGTGTGTGTGTGTGTGTTTGTGTATATATATGTGTATGGATGCATATATATAAACTGGAGGGCTTTAGATTTCTCTCTCTCTCTCTCTCTCTCTCTCTCTCTCTCTCTCTCTCTCTTGCTCTTTCTCTCTCTCTCTCTCTCTGTTTCACTTTCTCTCTCTTTCTCCCCTCTCTCTGTTTCATTTTATATATATAATACATATATATACAGTATATGTATATATATATATATATATATATATATATATATATATATATATATATATATATATATATATATATGATTCAAACTTCAACACCAGTATGTTTCAAAATGAGTTACCTTTCATTAATTTCCTTTATGTTTAAGGTAACTCCGGTAGACATCAGCAATATAAATCCACGCAAAGACAATATATATACTTGAGATCATTTCAATATGTCCATACTATATTTTCTTTGTTCAAATACTGTAGCAATAGACGATTTAAATCATTGACTTGATCAAACCTTGAGTTCATCCTAGTTTCTCCATTAATACGAGCAGCCAGAGAACCAATTAACTCGACGAACACAAATTCGGAGAAACTCTGAACGACTGAGGAAAATTACTCGCTCGCTTTTGTCCCAATCGTCGCTTAACGGATGATTGAGCGCCGAGCGTCAAATGCATGTTTCGCTTTTTGGTTATCAGAATTACGAGTGGAAATTCAATATTCTCAAACGCGGAAGTGTCCCCCACCTCTCTCTCTCTCTCTCTCTCTCTCTCTCTCTCTCTCTCTCTCTCTCTCTCTCTCTCTCTCTCTCCCATTGTGCATAATACCCTATAGTCATTTGGGTTGCTTGCTGTTGGTACATTTCTTTATGTAAAAGTGAGAACGACGTATATGTGCTCTCTCTCTCTCTCTCTCTCTCTCTCTCTCTCTCTCTCTCTCTCTCTCTCTCTCTGTTCCACTTCCTCTCTTCAGCTGTTTATATTAATGAGTAACTGGGGGGCTTTAGATCTGCCTGATGCATTCTCTCTCTCTCTCTCTCTCTCTCTCTCTCTCTCTCTCTCTCTCTCTCTGTTCCACTTTCTCTCTTCAGTCTCTCTCTCTCTTTCTCTCCCTCTGTTTCACTTTCTCTCTCTCTCCCTCTCTCTCTGTTCCACTTTCTCTCTTCAGGGGTTTATATTAATGAGTGACTGGAGGGCTTTAGATCTGTCCGAAGTATTCTCTCTCTCTCTCTCTCTCTCTCTCTCTCTCTCTCTCTCTCCTCTCTCTCTCTCTCTCTCTCTCTCTCTCTCTCTCTCTCTCTCTCTCTCTCTCTCTCTCTCTGTTTCACTTTCTCTCTCTTTCTCTCTCTTTCACTTTCTCTCTCTTTCTCTCTCTCTCTGTTTCACTTTCTCTCTTCAGGGGTTTATATTAACTAGTAACTGGAGGGCTTTGGATTTGCCTCTCTCTCTCTCTCTCTCTCTCTCTCTCTCTCTCTCTCTCTCTCTCTCTCTCTCTCTCTCTCAAGGTTTTATGCTAATGAGTAATTGGAGGTCTTCGGATTTGCCTGAAGGGAAATTATTTCTTCTTTACTATAGAATGTCAGTCTTTTCTCCTATGTTTTCATATTAGAATATTATGTCAGAATATGAATCATGTATTTGTTTTTTTTAAAAATAGACAGTGGCTTTTTATTACAGCAAATAAAAACATTACTGTCAACATTAACTCAGAAATAGTAGATTTAAAAAGATATAATGAAGAATTAACCAATAGAAGTAATTTTTTTTAAATAGGTAGTGGTTTTTTTTATAACAATTAAAAATATTACCATAACTATCACTACTGATGTCAGCCCAGAAATAGCAAGATGAAAAAAAATTATGATGAAGAATAACCCAACAACATTAACACCATATATTACATGAAAACACTACTATCACTACTCACTAGCGGATCCAGAAAAATTTCAAGGGGGCGTCACCAATTTTCACATTATATATATATATATATATATAGATATATATATATATATATATATATATATATATATATATATATATATATATATATATATATATATATATATATATATATATATATATATATTATATATATATATATATATATATATATATATATATATATATATATAAATTACATAATTTCTATAATAGATTTTTATTTTCCCATTTCTATATTTCTCATTTATGGTTATTATTATTTAAATCATCAATGTTATTATTTTTCACGGGGCACGTGCCCGGGTGGCAATGCCCCGGATCCATAGTGTCACTACTGTTATTATTGATAGTAACAGTAGTGATGATAATGTTTTTATATAATATATGATGTTAGTGCTGTTGGGTTATTCTTCATTATAATTTTTATAATCTTGCTATTTCTGGGTTGATATCAATAGCAATAATTAGCTATGTAATGTTTTCATTTGTTATAAGAAAAAAGCCAATACCTATCTAAAAAAATAATTTCTATTGGTTACTTTACCATTATAATTTTTTAAGTCTACTCGTTCTGAGTTAATATTGACAATAATGTTATTATTTGTTATAATAAAAAAGAAATAGTAGAATTAAGAGGAAATGACAATGAAGAACAACACAACAGCATTAGCAATAAAGAATAAACACAACGACCTCTTTCTCATCTCAAGTCACACGAAAATAATGATTGTTTCCACCTCATTATCTTTTCTCTCGTGCTTTCACAGCCACTCATTAGCGGATTACTCGGTCTTCACTCCAGGTTCCACTTAACCCTGGTAACGCAACTTGAGAGAGAGAGAGAGAGAGAGAGAGAGAGAGAGAGAGAGAGAGAGAGAGAGAGAGAGAGAGATTAATTTGCCTTAATGGTGGTGGGGTTCTGCTTGGTAGAAAAGCTGACGTGTACTAACAAGGCTAAATTTTGTATACGCTTGGAATTTAAATGCCAAATTATTTCAATGTTTAATTAATAGTATTATCTATTGGGTGATTTATTAGATCTTCATTGATGAGTCTCTCTATCTCTCTCTCTCTCACTATATATATATATATATATATATATATATATATATATATATATATATATATATATATATATATATCTATATATATATATATACAGTATATGTATATATATATATATATATATATATATATATATATATATATATATATATATATATATATATATATATATATATATATGACACAAGGATATAAATCTGATCGCACATGAGGTACCCTTTTTTTTTAATAAATCTGACTACAATAGACCCTCTACCCAACAAAACTTTCAAATGTAAAATTCCCTCCATATTTTCATAGAACACTGATAACCTAGAAATACATCTCACAAAAAAATTATTAATTCACATTCATTCTACATAATTCTTCGAGGACGACGGACCAGAATAATTATGCAATATGAAGCGAGATATGTATTCAATTTAATGAAAAGCGTTCGTGGCGGAAATTGGTGTCACAAAGGTCAGAAAGGGTCAGAGAAGGAAGGCTCGTCATAGGTCAACTGGTTTCTCTCTTCATGACCTTTCTCATCTCCTTCTCCTTTCCTTTATCTTATTTTCTACCTCATTCGTTGTTTTTCTTAGTTTCCCTCAATCTCTAATTTTTATTCTTCTTCAAAAGGAATTATGTGATAAATGAGAGGGAGAGATCATTATGACATTTTTTTAAAAAAATATTTTGCGGTTTATAATTACATATTGGTGACGAAAAGGTATGGTAATAAGTTTGCCAATATGAAGTCTTACGTATATGTGCATATATATACACATATATGTATTATATATATATGTACATATATATATGTAAATTTATATGTGTGTGTAATACAGTATACATACATACATACATACATGCATACATACATACATACATACATACATACATACATACATACATACATACATATATATATATATATACATACATATATATGTATATATATATACAGTATATATATATATATATATATATATATATATATATATATATATATATATATATATATATATATAATCACAAACATGTGTTTTTCTCTTTATAAATGGCCATCTATCCTACGAGGTGTTAATGTTCTGGAAAAATGACAGGGTGTCATTCTGATCCTCAATATTGATCCTAATTCTCGTCTTAATCTCCCTTCCTTGTTCTGCACGCAATTCTATTTTCACTTATTATTATTTAAGCTTGAAAAACGCATTAAAAGACTGACTGCGTATTCTTTACCCAAAGAGAAACAAGGTTATATATAGAATGCTATAAAAAAGGGAATATCTTTCCTGAAACATCTATAAAATTCTGGGTACAGAACTGCTATAAAAAGGAATAATATTTTTTTTATAGGAACATCAATAAATCTCTGGGGGTAATGAAAGTATGAGAAGAGCAAATTTCGTAACTATAATCATTTCTGCCTTTTGAAAACAAACCACAGATTGCCATCTTATATTTAGAGAGAGAGAGAGAGAGAGAGAGAGAGAGAGAGAGAGAGAGAGAGAGGGAACAGGCTACTACAGTCAATCTTGTATTTAGAGAGAGAGAGAGAGAGAGAGAGAGAGAGAGAGAGAGAGAGAGAGAGAGAGAGAGAGAGAGAGAAACAAGTCACTGAAACAAGTCACTACAGACAAACTTATATTGAGAGAGAGAGAGAGAGAGAGAGAGAGAGAGAGAGAGAGAGAGAGAGAGAGAGAGAGAGAGAGAGAGAGAGAGACGGAACCACAACTTACCATCTTACTTTTTGAGAGAGAGAGAGAGAGAGAGAGAGAGAGAGAGAGAGAGAGAGAGAGAGAGAGAGAGAGAGAGAACAAACCATAACTTTTCATCTTATACTGAGAGAGAGAGAGAGAGAGAGAGAGAGATTTTGATTCCTCGTGTATCGTCGAATTTCTAAGAGATTTCCCGCAGTCGACGCGAGGACTCTGACGGGTTAACAGGAGAGATAGGATTTGAGGAAAAGCGTGTCTCGACTGGCCGGGAATCACAGTGATTATTCTGGAAGAGGAATTTTGAAAACAATCCTACGGGTAAGAAGATTTCTGATGTAGTACAACTCTAGTACAAGTAGGAATTTTAGCTTAAGTAAATGAAGTGACTTGTTCTCTTAGGTCAGTGGTCAAATGTCCTTTTAATGTAGGTTTTTAAAAGTAAGGACAATCATAGCTTTACAATATACAAGTAAAAAATGCGCCGAAGTTTCTTCGGCGCAATCTAGTTTTCTGTACGGCGTATGATCAAAGCCACCGGAAATGGATCTATCTTTCGGTGGTCTCGGGATAATGCTGTATGAACCCGGTGGTGGCCTGTCTCATATCGTTGCCAGACGCACAATTGTTGACTAAATTTAACCTTAAATAAAATAAAAACTACTAAGGCTAGAGGGCTGCAATTTGGTATGTTTGATGACTAGAGGGTGGATGATCAACATACCAATTTGCAACCCTCTAGCCTCGGTATTTTTTGAGTTCTGAGGGCCGACAGAAAAAGTGCTAACGGACAGACAAAGCCTACACAATAGTTTTCTTTTACAGAAAATATCATGTGCATATCAAACTAGCATCTTCGAAAAAAATGATCTTAACTGGATGTGATGGTAAATGTGGCTGTTCATTTTCTTTTTTTCAGTACTCGAGGGTATTTTGAAAATATGAATGGTTATTCATTTAAAAATTAAAATCAAGTGAAACAACTACTTTTATGTGCAGTTTCATGTTGCGTTTGAATCATGTCAGTTAGTATTACAATTTCTTCCTTTTACTGCCATCGATTTCTGGCAATCTTACTGAATTATACAAAGATCAAAGCATGAGAGAGAGAGAGAGAGAGAGAGAGAGAGAGAGAGAGAGAGAGAGAGAGAGAGAGAGAGAGAGAGAGAGTAGCTGACGTTACTATTTTTAGAAGATAAGGACATTTTAGTGGTGGCACAAATATAATTACTTCCGCAATATCTATTTCCAATATGCATAAAGTAAGTGTGTATACACACGCACACACACACACATATATATATATATATATATATATATATATATATATATATACATATATATATACATAAATACATACAAACATACATATATATAGGAAGCGAATATATTTTCATGTCTATCGGCCAACACGATTATCATCGTAAACCACTTCTTCCTTACGTCTTTACCCACCCCGCGCCTTCCTCCTCCTCCTCCTCCTCCTCCTCCTCCTCCTCCTCCTCCTCCTCCTCCTTCTCATTCTCCTCCTCATTCTCCCTCAATTCCTCCTCTTTGACATGCGACCTACGAGCTATTCTGGGTAACAAGAGGGTAAAGTAAATACAAATATCAAACACAATTTCGAAAGAGGGAAAAAGGTCGATTGAAAATCTCCCTGGCGGTCACGAAATCCCTCTGTCGTTATGTGACAGAAGAGGGATTTTTTTTTTTTTTTTTGTGGGGATATTTGTGGTAATACTGTTATGCGTACGTGCAGTAGGTGCGGTGCTGTAATGCTGATTTTGGGAATTTGTAATTTTGTTTTTAGGACCTTTTGGGTATGTGTATATATATACTGTATATATATATATATATATATATATATATATATATATATATATATATATATATATATATATATATATATATATATATATATATATATATATATATATATATATATATATATTATATGTCCATTGCTATTCCTATGATGGCTATTTTATGAATATAAATATATATATATATATATATATATATATATATATATATATATATATATATATATATATATATATATATATATATGTATATGCCACTTTATACAAACACACACACACACTCACACACGCACACACATCCAGGAAGAATATCCCCTTTCATAAAATAGCCATCGCAGGAATAGCAATGGATAAATAAAGATAAGAGCTTCGATAAGTCGGGACTACGAAGGATATTTGTCTTACCTCTCATTTCTATTAAACATTTTATTTTTAGAGCAATAACCAAAATAACTGCAATAATAAAACGTCATTTTAAAAGGGAAGTAACAATTCAATTCATAGTAAAGTTTTAGCATACAAAGTTTATATGATAGAAGTTAAAACGAAAATATAAAAAAAAGGAATGAAAAATGTCCATTAAAGTTAAAACGAAAATAAATGAGAAGAAACGAATTAAATGATTTATATCAATATTAGTAAAACTAAAAGAATGAAAATTCCATGAATATATACGTGGAATATTAATCAAAGGTACTTATGACAAAGACGCAGGAAAATTAGCGCTGGAATCATTCAGTTGAAGCCTAGACGGACATTACGTAATCTCCAAGAGCGCAAATGAAGTTCTGAAATTTGCGTAATTAAAAGAATTATTCCTCGTTATGGTGAGTAGATTCGCGATCCTTTAGCAAGTAATAGATATATATTTATATTTTTTCGATATTCACTGTTGAAAGTCGAAGAAGACACGGAAGCACGCATGCGCAGTTCATGCGCACGAAAGTGGGTCATAAGAAAATGATATGTATGAGTGTATGAGTGTATTGAAGGCTACGTTTGTATAAGCATAACCGTAAATGCTAAAATAACTGTATATATATATATATGTATATATATATATATATATATATATATATGTGTGTGTGTGTGTGTATATGTATGTATATACATAAATACATATATATATATATATATATATATATATATATATATATATATATATATATATAATGTAGGTATATACATACATACATACATATATATATATGGATATATATATATATATATATATATATATATATATATATATATATATATATATATATATATATATATATATATAATATAATATAATATCTGGGCTCGTCTGTGTATACGTAACGTTGAAAATAAATATAGCTGAATAAAGACAAAATTTAGTCTCATATAAAGCCTACTAATCGCCTTACCATTCACAACCTAGCTAACTTCATCCCAAATCAATACACAAACAGACAGAGAGAGAGAGAGAGAGAGAGAGAGAGAGAGAGAGAGAGAGAGAGAGAGAGTCTGAAACATGAGAAAGCGTGATTTCTCGAATATCAGCGGATTAATGTCAAATGGTTCCGTTGTATTAGCCGAATTTGATAGAAGCCTCCGACTGGGCGAGATGTTCCTCCTGTTAATTTTCCCGATTGTTCTCTGATTGTAGACAACAATAGGAAACAATTCCTTATGTTTTCAGGATGTCGCCTCCTTTCCCTAATATTTGTTAGCTCCTCTGCACGTTAATTTATTATAAACAGTTTGATTCATATTTAAGCAAGTAAAAAATGCGATATCGAGTTTTCTGTACAGCGTATAATTCTGTATGAAACTCTCAGCCGCGGTCCATGAAACTCTCAGCTGCGTCCGTGAGACTTTCAGCTACGGTCCTGTGGTGTTTTCTGTACAGCGTATAATGCCGTATGAAACTCTCAGCCACGGCCCATGAAACTCAGCCGCGGCCAGTGAGACTTTCAGCTACGGCCCTGTGCTGTTTTCCGTACAGCGTATAATGCTGTATGAAACTCTCAGCCACGGCCCATGAAACTCTCAGCAGCGGCCCCTGAGACTTTCAGCTACTGCCCTATGGTGGCCTGTGTTATTTGCACCTATAGCGGTGCCAGACGCACGATTATGGCTAACTTTAACCTTAAATGAAATAAATACTACTGAGGATAGAGGGCTGCAATTTGGTATGTTTGATGATTGGAGGGCGGATGATCAACATACCAACTTGCAGCCCTCTAGCCTCAGTAGTTTTCAAGATCTGAGGGCGGAAAGAAAAAGCGAGGACGGACAGACATAGCCATCTCAATAGTTTTCTTTTACAGAAAACTAACAAGTAAAAAAATGCCCCGAAGTTTCTTTGGCGCAATCGAGTTTTCTGTACAACGTATAATCAAGGCCACCGAAAATAGATCTATTTTTGGGTGGTCTCGGTGTAATGCTGTATGAGCCGCGGCCCATGAAACTTTAACCACGGCCCGGTGGAGACACATGCTTTCCAAGCTTTGTTCAAGTTCCTAGATATCTATAATATTATGTTATACAGACATTTATATCTATATAAAATGATATTGTAACGGTTATATAAAGTAGGCCATTAATTATTAACATTTTGAAGCACGACATTCTATAAGATCTTGGTCTGATTAAAATTATCTGAATACATAATGTGGGACCCCTTTCCATTAATGTGATGGGATAGTCCAGTCATGTCGTTTGATTTTTATAGGAAAAAAATATAAACCTGAGTTTTAGAATATATTTGCTTGTATATATGCATTCAACAATGTGATGGATAATCACTTTCTAACCCTTTAAATTGCCCATTTGGTCTACACTGTTGTTTGGAATCAGTGAATATATATATATATATATATATATATATATATATATATATATATATATATATATATATATATATATATATATATATTTCCTACAGTTTATATATCCAGTTTTCTTTCTTGAACTAACAATGGTTTTCTAAGAGTGAATTTAAAATATTTAGCCAGGGAACCATGTATTAAATTTGACCTCAGAAGTTATGCAGGTTGATGTAATCAGTAAAAAAGAAAATAAACCATTTTTTTTACTCAGTTACTGAAGAGAGAAGACCACAAAAGTTAACTGGTACTTTCTCATTTACAGAAATCTCCGAGTCGTCCTAATTATGGATTCCCATATGACGAGGATCAAAGATAACACCAAAGTTAGCGCCGTCATCAGCTTCAGGAGAAGCGAGAAGGGCAAAAACTCCAAAGGCCTTTCGCCTTCAGGAGGAAAACTCAACATAAGGAGTCTTAAGGAACCGAAGAAAAGTCCAAATTCGACTCTAGCTAAAGGGGATGACACAGTGACCTTTGACGGGGTCAACAAGAGGCCCAGTTCATCCTCGAAGGGAAGAGAATGTGAGGAAGAAATAAAGGCACTTGGAGGAGGAGGAGGAGGAGGAGGAGGTCGAAGGGCAAAGTCCCCTCAACAAAACATTGCCTCCACATTTGTAACGGTTTTAGCTGACAAAGGGGACGATGAGAAGAAACAGCGTCATAAGGAATCAAAAAATAGAGCGGACAAACTTCAGGTTTGAATTCCCTTCGTCAATTTATAGCTCAGGCTGCTTTGTCAGAAGAGAGAGTTCGAAGTTCAAACGCCTCTCTCTCTCTCTCTCTCTCTCTCTCTCTCTCTCTCTCTCTCTCTTATGAAGAATATTTAGAACTGAGTAAGGGAAGCATTTTGATGACTATTACAACCAATTCACAGGTTAGGCTGTTTTATCAGAGGGTAGATTTCAAAGTTCAAGCGCCTCTCTCTCTCTCTCTCTCTCTCTCTCTCTCTCTCTCTCTCTCTCTCTCTCTTGTCTATTGTCACCAAAATTACCTTTATAAATTTGGCACTGATAATGCTCTTTTGGGTTTTGTTGATTTTATAGCTTTAAAATTTTACATTAAATTTTATTAGTATGTGTATTATTATCCTTTTTACTTTTTGTAATGTTAATATTCATAAAAAATATCAATTTATTCAGATGTCAAGAGTTGAAACTAACCTTTCCCTCCATTTATAATTTCTTAAGAATAAGTGGGCCAATTGATGTGAAATTCCTCTGACGCTAAATCTCAAAGACTTTGCATCTCCCCCTTCAGATAACGTTGGACGACCTGGAGGAGGACGTGAGTAGGCTCAAGGAGAAGGAGGGACGACTCGAGAGCCGCCTGAAGGAGTTCACCCTCAAGAAATATCGCCTGATGTCGACCTTGGACGACATCCACAGTAAATTGGAGGATCTCGCCAGAACCCACAAAAACATTAATGGCGCCAGTGAGCTTTGATTCCTAATGGGAAATCTGATATTTGGTTGGGTGAAATTACTGTCTTCGATTAAGGTAATGCGAGAATGGTGGGACACTTTTGCAAGGAGATAGTGTAGAAATGGTGCAGAGATAATTTTCTTTGATAGTGATGACAATTCACTGTAAAGGTTTGCCTTATTGTAATAAGAGAATAAATGTAAACGTGAGTGATGTAAGGCAGTGGGAATATTACTTTCTTTAATTAAGGTACTGTGAGAATGGTGATACAATTTTGCAAGGAGATAGTGAAGAAATGGTGCAGAGATCATTTTCTTTGATAGCGATAAAAATTCACTGTACGGCTATGCTTTATTGTAATAACAGAATAAATGTAAATCTGATAGATATGGGGAAATACGAATATTTCATTCTAATAAACCTTTGCAAGGAGATAATTGAGAAATTGTGCAGAGATAACCTTCTTTGACAGTGATGAAAATTCACTGTGCAGTTATGCTGTACTATAATAACAATAAATGTAAACATGAATGATTTAAGGAAATCCGAATATTTTTTTGCAAAGTAAATCAGATGATGAGAATACTGATGTTTTAGTAACTTCTTGTGATGAGATAGCAAGCAATTGAGACCAAGCAAAAATTAAAATTATATTGTAAGACGAAAATACTAAAAACATCTCTTTAATTGTTTTAGGAACAGCGCTTACTTAAGGCGTATTTACAGAGAGCTATGAAGCAATAGAAATAAGAATAATTGGTGTACAACAAATATTGTCATTTATTCTCCTCTTTTGAATCTGGTGAATGCTTCAAGTAGCCATAAAAACACAGGTAACTGAAAGAATGTATCATCATATGAATTTGACTCTTTAAGCTTGGTCTCCAAGAAGAGATTCCGCGTATGGAGGGTAGTGTCGTCAGTGTACCTCATGCGGTGCACTGTAGGCATTACTTGAGGTTCTTTGCAGCGTGCCTTCGACCCCTAGCTGCAACTCCTTTCGTTCCTTTTACTGTACCTCCTTTCATATTCGCTTTCTTCCATCTTACTCTCCAGCCTCTCCTAACAACTGATTCATAGTGCAACTGCTTTGAGGTTTTCCTCCTGTTACGCCTTTCAGACCTTCTTACTGTCAATTTCCCTTTACAGCAGTAAATGACCCCATAGGTCCCAGCGCTTGGCCTTAGGCCTAAATTCTCTATTCAGTTCAAATCAATCCAAGAAGAGTTTGAGACCTCTCTTTAGTGTTCTGGGGTTACGTCTTTCTTCATACGAGATTTACGAAGCCAGATTATATGCATCAAGTGCATTATTGCTTCCTGAATTCTCTACAGCGCGAAAAAAAAAATGAATAAACTTTGAGATTTAAATTAATCTGCTTATGTTATCTTATTTTTGGGTGAGAAAAGGATGTTTAGCAACTGGTCCTATTGTACTGGTCTGCTGGGTTCGCCTCTCCCCCAAGGCGATGAAAAATCACTGGCTCTGTGTCATGATCAGTTACTGCTGCAGTATGGGGTCTGCTGCAGTGGGAGGTTGAAACCAACATTCTTTAGAGGTTGAACAATTTCAAGTCAGTGGCCCCTTTGGTGCGCTTGTTCCGTGTGAATGGGTTTCATCTACTGAAATAATAATAATAATAATAATAATAATAATAATAATAATAATAATAATAATAATAATAATAATAATAAAATCATTCATTTTTCCTTGGCATAAGATATCCATTCAATAGAATCTGGGGTGAAAAATATATAAAAAAAATACATAAACCGTGAGAATAGAAATTTGCTTAAATTATTTCATTTTTGGGTAAGAATAAAATATTTGTAAAACGTTTAAATTTTTTTGCCATCTATACACACACACTATATATATATATATATATATATATATATATATATATATATATATATATATATATATATATATATATATATATATATATATATATATATATATATATATATATATATATATATATATATATATATATATATATATATATATATATATATAAATGCCAAGAAAAATGTGTATATATACGTACACACACACACACACACACACACACACACACATATATATATATATATATATATATATATATATATATATATATATATATATATATATATATATATATACATTTATGTAATCTACCATCCCATAAAATCATTTTAACAACTATCAACAAGTTTCTCTATATAAACAGCGCACAGAAAACCTTGAAGCTTCGTTATCTGATCAAAATCAAGGAATACAGTCTTAGAAAAAAATATAAATATCCTTCTCACAGCACAAATAATAACGAATATCTTCTACCATATTTCTGCACGCTTTGCGAATCCGACGATTTTTCTTCAGCGATACTTTTGAACGAATTATTTTTCTTTCGTGCTTCTGCTATTTCTCAGACTTAGAATAGATACCATTCATGAAGTTTTTAAAAGTCTTCTTGAAAAACGATCACTTTTATATGAAAGGTTTATTTTAGATAACCGGAGCTATCAGTCAGTTCTGACGAGTAAATATTCTCTTGCCTAAATCACAAGAAACTTTTTATCAGAACGCATAAATAGAGGTACCTTTATCTCTCTCTCTGTCTGTCTGTCTGTCTGTCTGTCTCTCTCTCTCTCTCTCTCTAGAACGAGCAAACGCATTTGCATTATCAAAAACTGCCGCTCTCTATTCTATACACGGAAGAGTGTATACACCCAGCCCCCATCCCAGTGAACAATAGGGTATAATGTACAATAGAATGGAAGAACGGATGTGTATATGTGTATATGTATATGTGTATGTGTATAGGGGCCGCGTAACATAATTGCATAATTCTATACACCCGGAGTGGAGAGGCCATTAAGGAATTAGAAAGGCCTGTTGGTACTAATATCACTGAGTACTTTTTTTAGACAAATCTTTTTTATTTTGGGGCGCTTTCGAATGGGGAAAGGTCTACCCCCCACCTTTTTTTTTTTTACCCCTTTTCGCTTCTACGAGAGTTCGCGAGGCAATGAAAGGAAAATGCCTTATTATTTCCCATTCTTTATTTTGTTATGTTTTGTTTTTTTTGTCTCTATTATATAGGATTATAAGATAATGAGAATATCGTAGATCATTAATGCAAATATAAATAGAGTTAAGTCCTAATAATAATAAAAAAAATCCCTTGTTATTCTAGAAAATATTTATAGGTACAAGCACTTACTATTTCATGAATTTTTAATGTCAGAATTGATCATGATTTGAAGAACTTTAATGCCATTATTTTCTTGAATGGTTTTTCCTACGTGATTCTTGAAGCTAGTAAACCACTTTAAGAAGATCAAGTGTGGTTTATTTTAGCTAATGAATCAAAGGTTACGTTTCGACGAAATTGCCTGGCAATACATAATAGTGAATTCTATGATAACAGTTTTTATTAAAAAAAAAACTAAATTTTCAGGTATCGGAAAAAATTAAGTTAATTTTTGTCTTACTTTTTTCCTCCGTTGCTTCGTTTCCTGTTATCGAAGAATCTCCCTCCACTTCCCATAGTCACGTTTACCGTTCGCCACTTAGCTTGGTGACCCTGTACTCTTGTACGTTGTTAAAATTCCCCCCACCCCCCACCCCAATCCCTCAAAAGGGTTCACCCTTAAAATCAGAAGGAAAGAGGCTTCACTCTACTACTTATTTTTTTCTTACGCTTGGCGTCTTCGCTTTATACTGGATTAAGTTTTTTTTTTTTTATTTTTAGAAGTCCATCACAAGATTTGTGGTCCACGGAGCTTTTTCACTGGCTCGTTGGGCGAGGCAAAAATGTCGTCACTTAGCAAATAGCGCCATTATGCTTATCAGATTATTTTCAAAGGCTACAAAAAAGTTGACACAATCAGCCCTTTTTTTCGCACTGGCAACCAGTCCGGTTTTATTTAAATTTACGTCCAATTTTTGGGTTCTCAAAGAGAATCGTCATCTATACTGATTAATCTCTGTTGAAAAGTTTTTGCAGTTTATTTATTTGTTTGTTTATTTATTTTAAATAAACTTGCATAATTGCATATTGCTTTTTTCTCAGGTTCCAGTATCTCAATATACTGACCACCTACGCGTATTGATTTCTAAAACTGAATTACTGCATAGTATAGTATACACTGAATATAATCAGTAATGGGTCGTTACGTCAGGACATAAATCAGTTTAAACCAATTAACAAGTAAAAAATGCGCCGAAGTTTCTTCGGTGCAATCGAGTTTTCTGTACAGCCACTACAGCGTATAATCAAGGCCACCGAAGAAAGAATCTATCGCTCGGTGATCTCGGTATAATGCTGTATGAACTGCGGCCCATAAAACTTTAACCACGGCCCGGTGGTGGCCAATCTCTATCGTTGCCAGAAGCACGATTAAGGTTAACTTTAACCTGAAATAAAATAAAATATTCTGAGGCTAGAGGGCTGCAATTTGGCATGACTGATGATTAGAGGGTGACTGATCAACATATCAGCTTGCAGCCCTCTAGCCTCTGTTAGTTTTTAAGATCTGAGGGCGGACAGAAAAAGTGCGGTCAGAAAAACTGCGGACAGAATAAAGTGCGGACAGAATAAAGTGCGGACAGAATAAAGAGCGGACAGAAAAAAATGCGGACGGACAGACACAGCCGGCACAATAGTTTTCTTTTACAGAAAACTAAAAAACTCTTTTCAAGGAATTGTAGTGTACTGAAAATATTACTGAGTAAAACAATACTAGCAGCCTTGTGGGTGTTGTGCAATTGGGATTCCGGAAGTTCAAGCGAAGATGCAACGCATTGCCACCCTAAAACAATTCTCCTTGTATTTTAATAATTTGTTTACATTATTATATATTTATTTACTAGTGTATTTAATTTATCTCTCCTTTTTTATCAGCTGATCTCGGCTTTCTGTATTTCTTATCACCTTCTGTTACTGCTTTCCACCGTAATATTCTTTGGAAGCTTGAATTTCAAGTCAATGACCCATGTGGTGGGCTTGTTCCATATGAATAGGGTTAAACTTGTGAATAATAATAATAATAATAATAATAATAATAATAATAATAATAATAATAATAATAATAATAATAATAATAATAATAATTCCAGTGAACACCATAACCTTTGGAAGCCTGAATTCCAAGTCAATGGCCTCTTTTGTAGGTTTGTTCCATATGAATAGGATTCATCCTCTGAATAATAATAATTAATAATAATAATAATAATAATAATAATAATAATAATAATAATAATAATAATAATAATAATAATAATAATAATCAACAGTTATGTATATGCACATATATACATAACTGTGGATTTGCTTCTCAATTTTAAGACTCATGCTACTATGACTATTTTTAATAATAATAATAATAATAATAATAATAATAATAATAATAATAATAATAATAATAATAATAATAATAATAATAATAATAATAATGATAATAATAATAATAATAATAAAAACGTCAACAAACCATATAATCATATCAGACAGAATTCAGTTTTCCCGGAGCGAAAAACCCTGAATATTATCTTAGTAATTAACCTCTGACATATTCGGGGGGGATGAAAACCCAATCACGCCCACAGATTACAAAGCGCATTTTGCCGTTTCGTTCTTGGTGAAATAATATTGCTTTTGGCAGCCGCAACGGGAGAGTCATGCAGGGGAAATGAGAAGTAAGGTTTACGGTTGATAAATTCAGGTAAATTTGATGATTTTTTGGGTGGGTGATATATTTGCACAAAAGGGAGGTGGGAGAAGAATGTCATATGATTGAGGAATTTCAGTTTATGGGGAAACCAAAAATAAAAGTTTAGGCAGCGAGACTTGCTTAAAGACAAGTATGATAATTTATTTGTATAAATTTTGTGTTTCGATCTCTCTCTCTCTCTCTTTCTCTCTCAAAGAGACTAAGATAATTTGTAGGTGAAATGATATCTATGACAGATATTGTGCAATATACTTCATTTAACTTTAGTCATTTCATAATTTTCAAGCTCTCTCTCTCTCTCTCTCGTTGTAATGATACCGCCTGCGGATATTTTCTAATAATCTTCATGTACCCTGAGTCGAGTCATTTCATCAATTTCATCCTCTCTCTCTCTCTCTCTTACTCCCCCTCTCCCTCTCTCTCTCTCTCTCTCTCTCTCTCTCTCTCTCTCTCTCTCTCTCTCTCTCTCTCTCTCTCTCTCTCAAAGAAGACTAAGACACTTTTAATGTGTAATCATATCGACTGCGTAATACTCTTATTATAACCTGCATTATTTCATCAGTTTTGCCCCCTCTCTCTCTCTCTCTCTCTCTCTCTCTCTCTCTCTCTCTCTCTCTCTCTCTCTCTCTCGCACACCACTATATATTTGTTTTAACAAAAAAAAAAGTCGCTTTTGTACGAACAGGCCAAAAAGTGTTAACAGTACTCGACACCACGAACAATAGGCTTAATGCACATTATGTTGTCACCGTGAAACGGGAGGAGGAGGAGCAGGAGAGGAGGAGGAGGAGGAGGAGGAGGAGGAGGAGGAGGAGGAGGAGGAGGAGGAGGAGGAGGAGGAGGAGGAGGAGGAGGAGCGAGGGGAGGGTGGTTTAAAGGGGGTCTATCGGAAAGTTAATTTAGGTATTTCGACGCGCCGATCGACGGGTCGAATATTACGTAATAAGACTCGCCTTTCGTATTCAAAGGTTAAGGGGTGTTGTTTTTGGTTGTCCATAACACACACACACACACACACACACACACACACACATATATATATATATATATATATATATATATATATATATATATATATATATATATATATATATATATATATATATATATATATATATATATATGCATTAACAGAAATGTTTTAAGAAGACGGAGAGAGAGAGAGAGAGAGAGAGAGAGAGAGAGAGAGAGAGAGAGAGAGAGAGAGAGAGAGAGAGAGAGAGAGAAAGAGAGAATGTCAATGTATTGGTTAATTAAGTCACACACATATATATATATATATATATATATATATATATATATATATATATATATATATATATATATATGCATTAACAGGAATGCTTTAAGCAGATGGAGAGAGAGAGAGAGAGAGAGAGAGAGAGAGAGAGAGAGAGAGAGAGAGAATGCCAATTTATTGATTAATGAAGTCTTTTAAAATATTGTGAGACCTTTCGTAAAAAAAAACAGTTCCATTAATTCAAGAGAAAGTTTAATTAAGTATAATTTCTAAACAGAATTGCAAATGACCATCCGTTTAATGTAGATTCAAAGGAATAGAAGAAAGAAACAATCAAGTAAAAATAAAACTCATGGGTAAAGGGGGAAAGCAGAGCCTTTGATGAGATGGCAAAGCAACATAAATAAAAAAAATGGTAGGAATTATAATACACAAGGAAATTTTCATGTTGGCAATTAAATAGAAATATCAAAAATATCTACATATTTATCCCAAAATTAAGATGCACAAGGTTATGATAAATCATGTGTGAAAGAAGGTAGAAAAATAATGATGATGATGATGTTGGCAGAAAGAGTAGAGAAAGGGGGAATTTTTCTATTTGTACAATGAATATGAAAAAAGACTGATTAATGGCGTAAGTAGAAAAAGACACGACAGTGGAATGATTATTTTTTTTTTTTTTAGGTTGAAAAGAACATTAGACACAAAGTCAAGGCGGAAAAATGACAAAGAGATTACGTTGATGAAATATAGAGAGTAGCATCAAATTCTTTTTTTCAATAAACAGTATGATAAATCTCATTATGAGGACAGCGATGGCATGGTAAAAGCTCGGTTTATCCAGAGAGAGAGAGAGAGAGAGAGAGAGAGAGAGAGAGAGAGAGAGAGAGAGAGAGTGGCAAAGATTAACACATTCATGTTTTCAAAAAATCCCAATATTAAGGTGAAAATATTTAAGTCTTCAAAATAACTTGAATTTAATTTTATTTCTATTATAAACTTGCCATGTATCAGTTTTTTTTTCATGTAAAAGTCAATTTGTTTCACAGACGTCGAATGACAATTAAGTGAAATTTAAAGTAAATATTATTAAATTTAGAAAATAAAATATGAGGTTTCTGATAGAGAATGTTTGGTAATAGAAATATTTCACAAGTTCTTCATATGTACTTCCTCATTTAATAAATGATGGATATTTCCCTAATACATGTTTTTATTCTTTAGCTGTGTAGTAGACTGTAGTAAGGTAGTAAAAGGTAATATCTGCTAAATATTATAGAGCTCGAGAGTTTGTACTGGTCTTGTGAAATTCCATTACCGGAACCTAGAACTTATTCCTGAATTACTGGCACATAAAAATATTAAAACGTAATTAATAATACAAAAATAAATACTGTACCTTGACACACAAATCTAAACTGAACTTGTCCATTACGTGTTTGAAATGAATTTAAAGCAATACCCGTTCAGGAAACTTTCTCTTTCACAGCTAAGAAGGGGCCCCGAGAAAAGAAGTTAACTATGCTACTGACTTTCGAACTCAACTTTCTCCAACTTTCTCCAAAAGTTGAGGCACGATGCCTCGCAAGTTTTCCTCCGTGGCCATTTTCCACGTTGCCAACTCCTGTCATAACACACGAGGGGAGAGAGAGAGAGAGAGAGAGAGAGAGAGAGAGAGAGAGAGAGAGAGAGAGAGAGAGAGAGAGAGAGAGAGAGAGAGAGAGAGAAAAAAAAAAATTTTCAGGGATTTATTTTATACATTTATCGCAGGCGAAAAGTCATAAAGAAAATTATTTTCGTATACTTGTTTTGTCTCTTCTTTTAAATGAAATTGTTTGAATGTAAGGGTTAATTTATCTTTAACACTTCTTATTTTTCTTATTTTACCAATAGGTAATGATGCAGAAAGACCTAATACGGTGAAAAAAAAAACTCTAGTTCTCTGAATTATCCAGAAAAATCTAGAAGCAAATAATAAAAATATACAATGTATACATATGTATACATATATATACATATATATATATATATATATATATATATATATATATATATATATATATATATATATATATATATATATATATATATATATATATATATATATATATATATATATATATATATATATATATATATATATATATATATATATATATATATATATACATACTAAGAACATAGCCACGAGGAAATTGAAACAATTGAGTGCCAGATCTTTCGCCTTTACTCTATGGCATTCTCTTTGGAATTAATATCACATTACCATTCCTCTGGAAGATAATTTCTGCTGACATAATCCTTAGAAAGTCAACAGAGAGAGAGAGAGAGAGAGAGAGAGAGAGAGAGAGAGAGAGAGAGAGAGAGAGAGAGAGAGAGAGATCTTAAGCTACTGCCCATTTTCTGTTGTTGAATACTATCTCTTCGCTGTACTGCCCTCTGTCGAATATGGGTATCTACCTAAATTTACTTTCAATTTATGGGCGCCTTCCTTGATAAAGGAACATCTCCCAACCAATTAACCCGACGCATCAATTCTGAGACCCCGTAGCGGGTTATTGCCGTGGTTAGTGCCGTCAGTGCACCTTACAGGGTGCACTGTAGGCATTACTAAAGGTTCTTTGCAGCGTCCCCTCGGCCCCTAGCTTCAACCTCTTCCATTCCTTTTACTGTACCTCCGCTCATATTGTCTTTCTTCCATCTTACTTTCCACCCTCTCCTAACAAATATTTAATAGTGCAACTGCTTTGAGGTTTTCCTTCTGTTACACCTTTCAGACCTACCTACTCTCAGTTTTCCTTTCCAGCGTCGAATGACCTCTTGGGTCCCAGTGCTTGGCCTTTGGCCTAAACGCTATATTCCGTTCCTTCCATCAATTCCGAGAAGTTTTCAACGACAGATACAAATAACTTATTCGCTTTTGAATTGAACTGAACTGAATATAGAATTTATACCAAAGGCCAAGCACTGGGACCTATGAGGTCATTCAGCGCTGAAACGGAAATTGAGAGTAAAAGGTTTGGAAGGTGTAACAGGAGGAAAACCTCGCAGTTTGCACTATGAATCAACTGTTAAGAGAGGGTTGAAAGTAAAATGGAAGACAGAATATGAAAGGAGGTACAGTAAAAGAAACGAAAGGGGTTGCAGCTAGGGGCCGAAGGCACGTTGCAAAAAACCTTAAGTAATGTCTACAGTGCACCGCATGAGGCCAACCGAGCCTCAAACGCAATGTTCATCATTTTCTAATTGTCAGAGTTCCACGTGGGACTTCAATATGCAGACGCAAAGACTCTTGTTCTCTGGGTTTTGAAATAAATAAATGAATCGACTTTTTTTAAAGTTATTGTTTTATTTATTTTTTTTGTGGAATATCATTCCTTAATATCCAGTCATGAATTTGTTTGCAATAAAGAAGAGTTGTTTAGATTACGGCATTTATATTTAGACGTTATGAAATATGACCAATATGTTCAATCGTTCGTTACTTTTTGTTTGTTTACGTAAAATATGATAATAATTAATATTTTCTCAGATTCCAAAAATTTGTGTGATATATATATATATATATATATATATATATATATATATATATATATATATATATATATATATATATATATATATATATATATATACATACATACACACACATACATACATATCCACACAAATTTTTCGAATCGAAGAAAAAGTAAATTATTATCATATTTCAAGTAAACAAACAAAAAGTAACGGAAGATTGAACATGTATATATACACACACATCAATATATAATATATGCATAAATATATACTACCAAACTAACCACATCAATCCCTCCCAAAATAAAAAAACGCCCAAAACCAAAGCTCTGACAGCCAGCTAAACCGGAACAACCATCGTAATTACGAGTGCATTTGGAAAAGCGACAATTTTTAATCGGCCTCGTTTGATTGGAATTATACGTCAAAATTGGACGATTCTCCTTTAATGATAAGGGTTTAATTTAGCCCTATTGTTCTCGCGACGGGAAAGTTAATATACCAGTTATCACGGGGAGAAAAAATGTGTCATGATCAGAGACGCAGTTGAGTGGAAATTCGTATATAAATATTTAACGGTGGAAAACGAAACGTGAATTTGCGGTTACATTTTTGACACTAACTCTAGTACAGTGTGTGTGTGTGTGTATGAGAGAGAGAGAGAGAGAGAGAGAGAGAGAGAGAGAGAGAGAGAGAGAGAGAGAGAGAGAGAGAGAGAGAGAGAGAGAGGATAATGAATATGTTCTATGAAAGCTAGTAACATTACAATAGCTAAATAGGTAAGCATGCATACTAAGCAATACATTCATATACACATATTTGCACACCACAAACATCTCTCTCTCTCTCTCTCTCTCATCCATATATACATACATGCATATATATATATATATATATATATAATGTATATATATATATATATATATATATATATATATATATATATATATATATATATATATATATATATATATATATGTGTGTGTGTGTGTGTGTGTGTGTGTGTGTGTGTGTGTGTATGTGTGAATACCTGGCAGACTTATCTTCCTTGAATATCCCGCGAATTAGTGCAGTTCTAAATCCTGAATTATGAAACTGTTTAGTTATTTTAATTCACCTTATGCACTCACATACCTTTAAATCTCCCATTCAAGTCCTCCAAGAAAAAACGTTTAGCGACAATGAAATCGTCGGCCCTGCATTAATATTGAGCAGAAGGCAAAACGGGAAAGGTTACATAGAGCTCTCTCTGTTTCCAGAACAATAAGCTGAAGGTAAAGGGAGGAGATTGCATAAGGCTATCTCTGTATCCAGAGCAAATTTGGAGTTTAATGTTAAGCAAAAAGCAAAGGGGAATGATTACATAGAGCTATCTCTGTATCCAGAGCAAATTTGGAGTTTGATAATAAGCAACCACAAAGGACAAAGAGTGCATAGAGCTATCTCTGTATCCAGAGCGAATTTAGAGCTAAGAAAATAAAGAGAATCTGAGGAAAATTTCCCAGGTGCAACAGCGAGTAAAGTTTTACGTCAGAACCGCCTCTGATTTATTTAACAAAACCTCGACTTCCTCATCTCGGACAAGAAGAAGAAGAAGAAGAAGAAGAAGAGTCAGTCACAAGAGGAAGAGGAAGACCAGGAGGAGAAGGAAGAGGATTGTGATGTCACAGGGACAGAAACAACAAAACATGTCCTCCTGATTTTGTGATAAAGAGAAGAAGAAGAAGAAGAAGAGGAAGAAGAAGAAGAAGAAGAAGAAGAAGAAGAAGAGTCAGTCACATGAGGAAGACGAGGAGGAGAAGGAAGAGGACTGTGACGTCACAGGGACAGCAACAACGAAACATGGCCTCCTGATTTTGTGATAAACAGAAGCAGAAGAAGAAGAACAAGAAGAGTCAGTCATAAGAGGAAGAGGAAGAGGAAGAGGAAGACGAGGAGGAGAAGGAAGAGGATTGTGACGTCACAGGGACAGCAACAACAAAACATGGCCTCCTGCTTTTGTGACGGCTTTCAGCGAACAAAGGAGACAGCTAACGAAAACAATCTAATAAAGGAACAGCAAACAGAGTAGAAAAAACACACGAGGTTTGAACTTCCTCTTCTTTTTTTTTTCATTGTGTGTGTTTGGGCACGAGTTTGTTTGAGTATAAAATGCTTTGTTGCAGAAAGGACTGTAAGTTAGAGTCTCTCTCTCTCTCTCTCTCTCTCTCTCTCTCTCTCTCTCTCTCTCTCTCCTTTGTAATGTGTAGGCAAAGAAGAAAAGGGAGTGCTTACAGGAAACGTCCAACTGAATATTGTTTTGTATTTATCATAGTTTTACCGAGAATTCATTTCCCATTTTAGTTTCCCGTAAAAGAAAACTGTTGTGCTGGCTTTGTCTGTCCGTCCGCACTTTATTTTACCCGCCCTCAGATCTTAAAAAACTACTGAGGCTAGAAGGCTGCAAATTGGTATGTTAATCATCCACCCTCCAATCATCAAACATACCAAATTGCAGCCCTGTAGCCTCAGTAATTTTTATTTTATCTAAGGTTAAAGTCAGCCATAATCGTGCGTCTGGCAACGATAGAGGACAGGCCACCATCGGGCTTTGTCCGTCCGCACTTTATTTTACCCGTCCTCAGATCTTAAAAATTACTGAGGCTAGAGGGCTGCAAATTGGTAAGTTGATCATCCATCCCCCAATCATCAAACATACCAAATTGCAGCCCTGTGGCCTAAGTAATTTCGATTTCATTTAAGGTTAAAGTTAGCATCAATCGTGCGTCTGGTAACAATAGAGGACAGGGCACCATCGGGCCGTGCTTAAAGTTTCATGCGCCGCGGCTCATACGGCATTATACCGAGACCACCGATAGCTAGATCTATTTTCGGTGGTCTTGATTATACGCTGTACAAAAAACTCCATCGCGGCGAAGAAACTTCGGCGCATTTTTTACTTGTTTTTTGTTGCTACTGATATTCTATAATAATAATAATAATAATAATAATAATAATAATAATAATAATAATAAGGGATGATAACATCCCATAAACAGTATTGTACCTCTGCTATTAGTTGTATTCTAATATTCTATATGGATGTTGTATGTCCTATATATCACAACCTTCAGGATTTTAAGGAACATAAGCTAATCTGTTGGTTAATTATGTATTGGTAAAAGTTATAACAAACTCGTCACTTATAAGAAACTCGTTTCCTTCTTCACAATGAATGGAATAGATACCAAGTGGGAATAGTTCTTACATAAAAAAAAAAGATCAACAGAGTATTATCCTTACAACTGGAAATTTTATGTCAGCTCGGGAAGGAGATAAGAAGGAATGTGTCATTTTTTCCCGGTAGATATTTGTCAAAAACATAAATAAATCATTTTCAGATATGACATATTCATTGACGAGTTCATTTAGTTGTTATGGAAGTTTCAGCATATGTGGTTCATCCGCGATTCAGCAGGTTAATTGTGAATGTGGTAGTGATAATCGTATGTTGTGTCCTTGGAGAGAGAGAGAGAGAGAGAGAGAGAGAGAGAGAGAGAGAGAGAGAGAGAGAGCCCATACGTCGTTCTAGCTTGTACACAGAGGAGTGTAGTAACAGCAAGCAATCCAAATAAAAATAGGGTATGAGGCACAATAGGAGAGAGAGAGAGAGAGAGAGAGAGAGAGAGAGAGAGAGAGAGAGAGAGAGAGAGAGAGAGAGAGAGAGCACCTATACGTCGTCCTGCATATTACATAAAGCAGTGTCTCAACAGCAAGCAGCCCAAATAACTGTAGGGTATCATGCACAATAGAAGAGAGAGAGAGAGAGAGAGAGAGAGAGAGAGAGAGAGAGAGAGAGAGAGAGAGAGAGAGAGAGAGAGAGAGAGCACCTATACGTCGTTCTCGCTTTAACATAAATTATTGTACCAACAGCAAGCAACCCAGATAACTATAGGGTATGGTGCACAATAGAGAGAGAGAGAGAGAGAGAGAGAGAGAGAGAGAGAGAGAGAGAGAGAGAGAGAGAGAGAGAGGGCACCTATACGTCGTTCTCGCTTTAACATAAATTATTGTACCAACAGCAAGCAACCCAGATTACTATAGGGTATGGTGCACAGAGAGAGAGAGAGAGAGAGAGAGAGAGAGAGAGAGAGAGAGAGAAGCCGTGTAACGTAATTATGTAATTCTATAACCTGGATTGGAAAACCCATTAAGGAATTAAAAACGTCAGCATTACTAATACCGTGGAGTGGATCTTTTATTCACGTACAAACGTGGAAAAGGGATCCATTTTGATTTTTCTTATTTACTTAACTCCAAACGTCTTTCTTTTCTCGTCTTTGATGTTATTCTGTAGCTTAAATATGAAACATTAAGCAATAAAAATTTGCTTTTTCTTTATTTTTTTTTTGTATTGATTTTATTGAAGTTCAAAGGTAAGGATTTTGTCATTGCCAATTGTTAATCAAAGAGTTTTTGCTTTATAACTTTCGAAATAGTAATTCAGTATCATACAATTTAAACCTTTATCTCAGCGATTTTTTTTTTATAAAATATATTCTAATAAATTGCTATAAAACTCTATACGTATGCATACCTCATACACACACATCTATACATATAGATATGTAAGCATGTATATATATATGTATGTATGTATATATATATGTATATATATAAATATATATGTATATATATATGTATGTATATTATATATATATATATATATATATATATATATATATATATATATATATATATATATATATATATATATATATATATATATATATATACACACACATTACACATACACACACACACATACTACTCAGCCATGTATAAACGCCACTTGCAGAAAGCTTCCGCAAAACCTTACAGCCATAAAGAAAACAACTACATTTATGCGCTTTTAAGGGTCGAAAAGAAAACGTAAATATCCCATTCTCTTGTCTCAAAGCCCCTACAGTCCTGGAACGTCATAAATATCGGAAATGGATGAAGAAGAACAAGGTGTATTGTGAGGAATCTCTCCGGTCTTCGAAAAGACGAATACCTTTTTTTTTCTCAGTCAAGGGTCAGGTGGGGGCAAAAATCACCGATATTTCTTTTTATTTCTTTTATTTCTCTGTAACAGGAGGGTAGAAATTGTTTTTGTAAGAAGTGAATAAAGCGTGCAAATTAATCCTAGAGCGATTTATAACGTATCTTTGATGAGAATGGGAGGTGAAGTTATACCCAGAATGCAAAAAAAAAAAAAAAATAAAAAAAAAAACTTTGAAAGACGACGGAACATAAAGGTACTGGAACAATTTGAATTACAGTAATATCTACGATTGGTCTTGCGTGAATTATCACCATGTGATAAATGAGAGTCTTAATGCTTTGATGTCACTATGAATGTTACGAAATATGAATATTGTCTCCTTCAATAATTTTGAAATTTTATAATCAACGACCTTGGGATAAACCTATATACCTTTCTCTCTCTGGCTCTCTCGTAAGACCTAACTGACCTGAACAATACATTCTCTCTCTCTCTCTCTCTCTCTAGATTGTATAATCAACGACCTTTGAAAAATATCGTATTCCCTTTCCTGACTTTGGTTTAATAACACTTTTCTTAAGACCTAACGACTGGAGCAACATCTCTCTCTCTCTCTCTCTCTCTCTCTCTCTCTCTCTCTCTCTCTCTTAAGATCATAAAAATCAACGACTATGAAAAAATCATGCATTCCCTTTCATGATTTTGGTTTTGTGAGACCTAAGACCTAATTGACTAGAGCAACACTCTCTCTCTCTCTCTCTCTCTCTCTCTCTCTCTCTCTCTCTCTCTCTCTCTCTAGGTTATATAACCAACGACCTTTGGAAAGTTATATATTTCTTTTCTTGACTTTGGTTTTGTGATATCTTTCCTAAGACTCTCTCTCTCTCTCTCTCTCTCTCTCTCTCTCTCTCTCTCTCTCTCTCTCTCTCTCTCTCTCTAAGTAAAATACTTGCTTGCTGTAACACCAAAAAAAAAGGGGCCTAACTCTCCTTCCTGCTCAGAGCATCGGGCTATCGGTTCTCGTCACTCTGAACAATACAGCTTAATGCACGAGGGTGCCAGGGAGTGCCAAATATCACACCTATAGAATTCCATAGCATCGATCGGATGCCCCATTTTTGGAATTAGAGAATCACTGATAGCAATATCACAGAGTGCACTATTCACTCTGAATTCACATTCGGAGAGGAAGTACTATTTATAGAGGCCTTCCTTTTTCAATTAGAGCAGTGGTTCTTAGCCAGGGGTGGGAAGCCTGTTCCTAAGGGGTGCGAGGATGCCTATGATACAGTTAAAGCAAAATATATTTTTATATATGCATGTTAATTTTTCTGCAAAAAATTAAAATATAATACTACTACTACTACTACTACTACTACTACTACTACTACTAATAATAATAATAATAATAATAATAATAATAATAATAATAATAATAATAATAATAATAATAATACCCCTAGGGGGCGCGAAGCCTTTTCCTAAGGGGTGCTAGGATGCTTATGAATAATTAAAGCAAAATATATTTTTATATATGCACGTTATTTTTTTCTGCAAAAAATAAAAATAAAGTAAAATAAAATAAAATAAATAATAATAATAATAATAATAATAATAATAATAATAATAATAATAATAATAACAATAATAACTATTATTATTATTATTATTATTATTATTATTATTATTATTATTATTATTATTATTATTATTATTATTATTATTATTATTATGTCAACTTTGTATTTTTTTTTTATTTCAGCAATTCAGGGGGTGCGAGAACTGACTGCTGATTTGAAAGGGGTGCATAGAGTAAAAAATATTAAGAACCACTGAATCAGAGGAAGAGATGAACGAAGTAAATTGTAAAGATGTTGCATAGCTTTGTCTATTTTTTGCCGATTGAATTAGTTACATACTGAATTAATGTTTTATATGTTTTGTAAGTGAACGTTCATCCTTATTGTTAAAATTCCCTATCTTTCTTTATAGGCTCTTGACAGAAGTGTCTGCTCGAACAAGCAAACACACCATTTCTTTCCAAATGTTTTCTCTTTACGAAAGTTTTGTCTAAGTGGCTTTATTTTCTTTTTTTTAAGCGATTGTGTATATATCAACACCAAGTATCATAAATTAAGAAGTAAACCAATTAATAGATAAATAAAGAGTATATAGGTATTCTATTATCATAACGTGTTACAAATTTAATACTCGGTATCAGGATCTAATTGGACTGGTTTGGTTTTCAACTACAGAACAGAATTATCTGATTTCCTGTTAAAAATCAATTAACACTGCAACATTTCCATTCCCCTAATTGTCGCTCCGTCTTCAAATTACGTAACATTCCACAAAGAAGAGTTTGAATTCGGCAAAAAAAAATTAACAAGTAAAAAAAAGTTTCTTCGGGGCAATGGAGTTTTCTGTACAGCGCATAATCAAGGCCACCGAAAATAGATCTAACTTTCGGTGGTCTCGGTATAATGCTGTATGAGCCGCGACCCATGAAACTTTAAGCACCGCCCGATGGTGGCATGTCCTCTATCGTTGCCAGACGCACGATTATGGCTAACTTTAACCTTAAATAAAATAAAAACTACTGAGGTTAGCGGGCTGCAATTTGGTATGTTTGATGATTAGAGGGTGGATAATCAACATGCCAATTTGCAGCCCTCTAGCCTCAGTAGTTTTTAAGATCTGAGGTTGGACAGGAAAATTGCGAACAGAAAAAAGTGCTGATAGTAAAATTGCGGACGGAAAAAAGTGCGGACCGAATAAAGTGCGGACGGACAGACAAAGCCGGCACAATAGTTTTCTTTTACGGAAAACTAAAAAGATGAAAAAAAAGAGAGAATACTGAAATTCCAGTGTTTTAGCTTGACTCAGGCAAGATGGCATTCGCCCTATTCGAAGACCGGGGGCTCCAAGATCATATTACTCTGAGTCCAACTTTATCCATTTCCAATATTTATGACATTCCGGAAATGTATGGAACCGGAGACGGCATCACCGAGCATCTGCATCTCCTGGTCCGTCGAAAGATGGAAAAAAATTAACTTCAAGTTGACTGGATATTGTGTGTGGTGTCAACTTTGGGGGAAGGAGTGGACTTATTTTATTAGTTTTCTGTCCGCACTTTTTTCTGTCCGCACTTTTTCTGTCCGCACTTTTTCTTTCAGCACTTTTTTCCTTCGGCACTTTTTCTTTCAGCACTTTTTTCCTTCGGCACTTTTTCTTTCAGCACTTTTTTCCTTCGGCACTTTTTCTGTTCGCACTTTTTTCTTCCCGCACTTTTTCTGTCCGTACTTTGTCTTTGAGCACTTTTTTCTGTCCTCAGTCTGTCAGAACTTTTTTCTTCCCGCACTTTTTCTGTCCGCAATCTGTCTTTCAGCACTTTTTTCTGTCCACACTTTTTCTTTCAGCACTTTTTTCTCTCAGCCCTTTTTCTGTCCGCACTTTTTTCCGCCCGCACTTTTTCTGTCCGCCCTCAGAGTTTAAAAACTACTGAGGCCAGAGGACTGCAAATTGGTATGTTAGGCATCATCAAACATACCAAATTGCAGCCCTCTAGCCTCAGTAGTTTTTTATTTAATTTAGGGTTAAAGTTAGCCATAATCCTGCTTCTTGCAACGATATAGGACATGCCACCACCGGGCCGTGATTAAAGTTTCATGGGCCACGTCTCATACAGCATTATACCGAGACCCCCGAAAGATATGTAGCGGCTGTACAGAAACCCGATTGCGCCGATGAAACTTCGGCGCATTTTTTTACTTGTTTTTATTTCTCTTTTCTCTTTTTGTTCCGGTGCTTCTTCCGGGCGAGACGTTCGAATGGGGTGAATTTAATCTTGTTTGTCTGTTTGTTAATTCTTCTAAGCGTTTGACTCTCTGTCCATAAGATTTCAAAACTTCTTTAAGAATTTTAACAATTATTGAGACTTTTGGCATGTGCAAAGTACAGTGGATTACAATTGATCATATTACTTTTACCCTTGTAAAACTGGGCATCTTTTTCGTACTTTATATTTATAAAATATAAAGTATAAAGTATAACTCCTTGTTCTATAATGCACAAGGGGTTAAAAAAAAAAATATTTATATATACGTATATATATATATATATATATATATATATATATATATATATATATATATGTGTGTGTGTGTGTGTGTGTGTGTGTGTGTGTGTGTGTGTGTGTATTTTGTTTTTCTTTGCCAGTATCTAACCCCCTTCACACAGATACATTGTAATTTATTATTGTCTCTCTTGGGGTATCAAGGTAAAATTTTACAAAAAAATAAAAAATGAGCACGTAATACCATCCCTATTTCGCTGACGGCGACAACATAAAAAATAAAAAAATAACCCAAAATATAATCTCCCTCAACAAATGAACACGCCCCATCCTTTTCTGCTTCGCTGGCGTTAACAAAACACACACACACACAAAAACTAAAAAATATAATCTCCCTTATTTTGTAGAGCAGCATAGTAGCGGCCGGTCCAACATCCGCCTCTTTTTCGCATTTGAATATGAAACGAAGGCCACATTACGTTATTGTGGCGCCCTTTTGTACGCGTAATTCCAAAATGAGCTCTCCAAATGACGCCCTGCAAGTACACAAATAGTCATTTTGGGAAACCGCGCCGTCACTCGCTCGTTTTGGAGTGAATTGCATTGTGCATTAAGCCTTATTGTTCTACGGTGTCGAGTACTGCTGTCAGTCTGCGTGAAAGAGGGACTCTTATTTGTTCTGTTGAAACGTGTGTCTGTCATTTACACGGCACACACCCACACACACACACACACACAGAGAGAGAGAGAGAGAGAGAGAGAGAGAGAGATAAATAACCAGCTGGATGGTAAGAGAGATGAATAATTAGTTAGCGGATAAACAGAGAGAGAGAGAGAGAGAGAGAGAGAGAGAGAGAGAGAGAGAGAGAGAGAGAGAGAGAGAGGTAGTTAGACAGCTAGGTGAATAACTAGTTAGATGGTGAGAGAGATGAATAGTTAGGTAGACGGATAAACAGAGAGAGAGAGAGAGAGAGAGAGAGAGAGAGAGAGAGAGAGAGAGAGAGAGAGAGAGAGAGAGAGAGAGATAAATAACTAGCTGGATGGTAAGAGAGATGAATAATTAGTTAGCGGATAAACAGAGAGAGAGAGAGAGAGAGAGAGAGAGAGAGAGAGAGAGAGAGAGAGAGAGAGAGAGAGAGAGAGAGAGGTAGTTAGACAGCTAGGTGAATAACTAGTTAGATGGTGAGAGAAATGAATAGTTAGGTAGACGGATAAACAGAGAGAGAGAGAGAGAGAGAGAGAGAGAGAGAGAGAGAGAGAGAGAGAGAGAGAGAGAGAGAGAAATGAAAACCATAGTTAAAAAAGGCAGTCACAGAACAAATTTTATAACAAGTAAAGTAACATCTATGTTTACAGGATCATCTTCATTCTACTGACATAAATGTCTTATTTTATTACAATCATCAAAGAATCATTTCTCCTGTTCAGCTTAAACTATACCAAGACTTTATTTGTTATGGAAGTAAGTTTCAATTTAATCTTATATTCCCCAAATGAATAAATTCACTACCTGTTCCTAATCTGAATTCAATTCCTTCATAGATTACGAACTTTACATTTCACGTGGCTCTCCCATCAATTTCCAAACCTGAGGAATAATTCATTGCAAATGCAGGTAATTAGTTCGGAAATTAAAAAATGTTTCTGATGGAAGACACTGAATGCGAGGGACATACTGCCTGGAAAGTCATTTATGATTCCCTGGAAATTATTCAAAATTTAAGACTCATTATGGAAGGTTTTATAGTCAGATTAGGATCACACTTTATTTAGTTATGATTTGTAACTGGAATAATAATAATAATAATAATAATAATAATAATAATAATAATAATAATAGTTATTATTATTATTATTATTATTATTATTATTATTATTATTATTATTGTGAGTAATAAAAATCCACAATTATATAGTAAATATATTACTATGTAAAAAATCAAAGACTTTCGAACACCTGAACGGTGTTCCTCATCAGTGTTAACGTTAAAATGCAGTGAGGGTAATTTTCTTATGAAATCGTTTTTTAAAAAATTAGGGGCGGGGCGAGAAGATAACAGCCCATCACGGAAGTGCTGGTTCGGGTGTTATGTAATGCCAAATTCAACAGGCAGTTGCGCCAATCTCCTTGATCTTCGTACTTGCGTTGTTGCATCTGCCTGCGCTGCATAGGTGCCATAGTCGGAACCATCCACAGGGACGTCGGCTATCTGGAGAGAGAGGGGAAGAGGAAGCAGAGCATCAGGGTTCACACGGTCAACGTCAGTTTTGAAATTAAAATGTTTAATGTAGTGTTTGGCAATAAACCAGTTGATGAAAGGGTCTTCATTAGTAAATGACTTATTATCTTCAAACGATATTCCCATGTTTATGGCAGCACCTTCAACTAATCTTCTCACGTGAGAATCGTCACTTTTAAAAATTGTTATTATTATTATTATTATTATTATTATTATTATTATTCAGGGATGAACCTTATTCATATGGAACGAGCCCGCAGGGGCCACTGACTTGAACTTCCAGCTTTTACCGAATATGGCGTTCATTTGAAAGAAGAAATAGAAAGTAACAGGAAATGCAGAAAGAAGAGATCAGTTATTAGAAAAGAAAAAAATAAATAAATTAACCAATTATAAATACACAGATAAAAATGTATGTAAATTATAAAATACAAGGAGAACTGCTTCACGTAGTAAAATAGCATTTTGTCATGAGTAGAATTTCGTTAGGTTGAAGATACCAAATCACAGATATATCCAGGTCCTTACACGACGAAAAGAAAGAAAGAAAAATATAAATAAATGAAAGGATGAAAAGGGAAAAGTATTACTGGATTCTTCTCCGCCTCTCGGGAATAGCCAAAGAGGAATTTGATCTCAGATCTGCGACCGTAATCAGACTCTGAGAATATTAGATATCTATGAAGGGGAGGATTAAGATGGTGGTCCCGAATAGATATTTTGGTTATTTTTGTATGTACGTATGGTGCTATTTTGTTTCCATTGACGTTATTTGTAACAGTATACTATAAAGTGAATGGGAATATTAGCCAGTTTTTATAATTTTTAAGGTTAGTGGGCTACAGCTGAACAGGATTCTTTGCAAAGGTTGAATATGTAGGAATTATTTGCTAAGAAATGTTTGTAAGTTTCGAATTATAATAAAATGCATAATTGTTCATTTCCAGTTGTATATTTTGTCAACTATAAGATTAATTTTACTTAACAAGGGAACAATAATTCCTGGTACCACCATACTGCTAAAACTAAATTAATTAAAGATGTATTTATCTTTTAGGCATGATTAAATATCGTTAATTTTATTATAACTTATACAAACGGATCTCATCTCTTAGACCTAGTTTATACGATCTGAAGGTATAATAAAGAATTTTTTTGAACTATGAATTTAAGAGATTAATAAAAATGACAAAAAATAAAGTGATTTCCATACACACATAACTTGAAAAATCATCTGCAGATGAAATATAATTCCATTTTGTTTCACTTAACTCAGGGAACTCGAGGACTTTACTAAACAATTCCAAGACCTTCCTCCATAAAATATTCTGTATTAAACATTCCAATTCCTATTCCAGGTACTTTTTTTAGCACCATATTATTCCCACCTGCCAAAAAGATTCGACTGGTGGAGGACATAGGATCGAAATTGTTTTTTTTTTCTTTTTTTTTCTTTCATCGTATCCCATTAGAGAGATAAAAATGGTAAATTGTCAGGGAGGTTTCCGGATGACGGCGCCATCTGCGAGCCATCTGGGAGATACGTGTCCGTCGTTACAAACAGTTCGAAGTTCGACGGGGGAAGAAAAGAAAATATTTAAGAGGACCGGTCGAATAAATTAGGAGCCGTTTGCCAGATGCGATTTAGAATGGGAACGGGGTGGGAAACTTTCTTGTCCCGTCCCTGCCCCTTCCCCTCTCTCTCTCTCTCTCTCTCTCTCTCTCTCTCTCTCTCTCTCTCTCTCTCTCTCTCTCTCTCTCTGAGGTTTAACCCGATGCCTTCTCTACCCTGAATGGGACCCATCAAAGTTGACTAACCAACTAAACCCAAATTATTGCTTAGGCCAGCATGAAAAAATTGAACACGCACGTACAAGCATATTTGAGTAGGAGTGGGTGCGTCCTCTCTCTCTCTCTCTCTCTCTCTCTCTCTCTCTCTCTCTCTCTCTCTCTCTCTGAGGTTTAACCCGATGCCTTCTCTATCTTGTTCATGACTCACCAAAGTTGACTAACCACCTAAGCAAAAATTATTGCTTAGATCAGCATGGAAAAACTGAATATGCACACAGAAGCATATCTGAATGGGACTGAGTGTGTCCTCTCTCTCTCTCTCTCTCTCTCTCTCTCTCTCTCTCTCTGAGGGTTGTTAGCACGATACTTTTTCCAACACTAGCCTGACCCAACACAGTTGACTAAGCACCTAAGCACAAGTAATTGCTTGGATCAGAATGTATAAATTGAATACGCATCTACAAGCATATTTGAATAAGTGAATCTGACTAAACTAATAAAAAAAGAGCCAGTGAATTAATGAAAGAAATAGATGCATCAGCATAATGCAATAAAATTTGCATATATAGGTATATTTTAATATGCATTTCGCACTGAAATTGTAAAAAAAAAAAATACAAGTAAAACAAGGTAAAATTAATAAAATTACGTTCCAGCAAAACCATTTCATAAAAGATTATTAACAGAAGTAATTATGAAATTCCAGTCCGATTAGCACTACATTTTCCATACTAGAATTAACTTGTTAATCTCAATTAAATTAAATCATTTTTCGATGACACATGATAACGATAAGAACTTATTTGTTCTCCTAATTAAGCTGATAATATCAGGAGGAGAACAAGTTATAATGAGCTGTAATATTTGACAGGGTTTTAGCTGTTATTATACAGTAATGTTGATTTATCATAAATCGTGATAACACAGAATATTTTATTTTTCTTTTTTCTTTGGGAATTATATTGCGAACGAGATATCGATTGATATGAAAAATAAATGTATTCAGTAAGAACAAAAAAATTAACTGGTTGGATTCAAATATTATTATTATTATTATTATTATTATTATTATTATTATTATTATTATTATTATTATTATTATTATCCTGGTGGAAAGCAGATAAGTCAAGCAAATGAGTTACCTCTACCTAATTTATCTATATAGTCAAGATATTCGTAACGTGTCTATAATAATAATAATAATAATAATAATAATAATAATAATAATAATAATAATAATAATAATGTGTCATTTTCGCTAATCACTATCTACATGAAGAACTGTGCATTGATTAAAATAATATATTGAATACGTCTCCAAAGACAATCACATTTATTGTGAAATGTCACGGACGTGATACATTGTTGATTGGACTCTGTTTTTTCATTGTTGCTGATTTGATTGCATATAGTATACCGAGGAAACGTTGCCTAGGTTACAGTTATTTCATCTCTCTCTCTCTCTCTCTCTCTCTCTCTCTCTCTCTCTCTCTCTCTCTCTCTCTCTAATCTTTCTATATATTCTCTCCAATCTGACTCTCTCTTAAACTTTGTCTTTATCACTCTCTCTCTTAGTATCTCTTAGTATTCGTTTCTCTCTCTCTCTCTCTCTCAGTCTTAATCTATTTTCTTTCTCTCTCTCTCTCTCTCTCTCTCTCTCTCTCTCTCTCTCTCTCTCTCTCTCTCTCTCTCTCACTGAAAAGTTCACAAGATTCTTTGATAAACGTATTGGAAAACTATAATTATAGACAGACATACGGTTGTTGTTCTACTAATAGTCATTCACAAGGAAAACTATTTATGGCCTAAGTCTCTTTAAGACAGGAGACCAGAAAATCCTTTTCGACCGGAATCCTCACTAATCCTCAACTCAGTCCTCAGTGCCTTGAGGACAGAAATCCTCAGATCCTTGAGGAAAGCAATTCTCAGATCCTTTAGAACAGTGCTCCTCAAATCCTTGAGGCCAACAATCCTCAAATCCCTGAGGACAACAATCCTAAAAATCCTCGGAGACAGCAATCCTCAAATCCTTAAGGACAGCAATCCTCAAATCCATGAGGACAGCAATCCTCAACTCCTTAAGGCCAGCAATCCTCAAATCCTTGAGGACAGTACTCCTCAAATCCTTAAGGCCAGAAATCCTCAAATCCTTGAGGACAACAATCCTCAAAATCCTTGAGGACAGCAATCCTCAAATCCTCGAGGACAGAAATCCTCACTGGTACCGAAGGCAAGACTCAGCAATTGGTATCCTTCCCACCCTCGATATTTTTCCACATGCCTGAAAATGATTAGCATGTTTCATTAACTCGAAGGTTCATTTTATCGTGGATGATATAGATACGTATTTCGCAGGTAAATTACTTCGCATATAATTATTTGCGAGCGCTGGAACGCCGTCAAGAAGTCCTGGAATGTAATTAGAGAGAGAGAGAGAGAGAGAGAGAGAGAGAGAGAGAGAGAGAGAGAGAGAGAGAGAGAGAGAGAGAGATCCTTTTGTTTTGTTCGATGAAAACCAATTTCATTTGTGACGAAAGATACGTTTGAGATTAATGGGGTTTGTTTTCCTTCCTCTTCGTTTCCGAACGTTTGTTGTATGATGCGCAGCGTGAATAATTGCATGTTGAATATCTGATGCTTTGTTTATAGGTTATTTTACTTTTACGGAATATATATATATATATATATATATATATATATATATATATATATATATATATATATATATATATATATATATATATATATATATATATGTATATCTATCTATCTATCTATCTATCTATCTATCTATCTATCTATCTATATATATATATATATATATATATATATATATATATATATATATATATATATATATATACACATACATACATACATACATACATACATACATACATACATACATACATACATACATACATACATACATACATACATAAACTCCAAAAACACATTTAAAAATATATATTTTATGGTTAAAATCATACATAGTCCACAAGAAAGGTTGGGGGATTTAATTGGTAACCCCGTGCAAACCTGCAAATAAATCTCTCAGATCCTTCGGTAGTATCCTGAACTTTCAGGACTCGAGAATGATGTCACAACAAAGGAACGTTCTCTAGAGATTAAGTCAACCTTTAGCTTTGAAGGCTTGAGGGAATAAACTTCATCATCATAATACTTTCATATTTTGAAAGATTCAGGTTCCGAAAGATTCAGATTTTGAAAGATTCGGATTTTGAAAGATTCGGATTTTGAAGGATTCCGATTTTGACAAATTCGGATTTTGAAAGATTAGGATTTAGAAAGATTCAGATTTTAAGAAGTTTCAAATTTTGAAAGATTCAGGTTTTATAAGATTCGGATTTTGAAAGATTCAGATTTTGAAGGATTCACATTTTGAAAGATTCGGATTTTGAAAGATTCAGGGTTTGAAAGGCTCAGATTTTGAAAGATTCAGAGTTTGCAAGCTTCGGATTTTGAAAGATTTAGATTTTGAAATATTTAGATTTTGAAAGATTCGGATTTTGAAAGATTCAGTGTGAAAATTCAGATTTTGAAATATTCAGATTTTGAAAGATTCAGACTTTGTCAATAAGTTTTACAGTAACGGGGTGACAAGAATTGGAGTTAAAATATGTATATCTAAGCATAAAAACACAAGTAATTATATTCATGACATAATGAAAATGGTAAAAAAAGATGTTAAAATATGTATATCTAAGCATAAAAACACAAGTAATTATATTCATGACAATGAAAATGGTGAAAAAAAGATGTTTATTGAGACGAGAATCGTAAAATGCATTTAACAAGATAAAAATCCTTTTTCAAATAAATCATAAAAAAAAACTTACATTTTAAATTCAGCTAAAATATTTTGTGATATCAAAACATCATCATATAAATAAATATACATTACTAGTTGCTCTAAAACTCTATATTTTGAAATTTCCTTCAATATGCCGAGCCAAGATAAAGCAAATATAATGTAAAACAGCAGAGAGAGAGAGAGAGAGAGAGAGAGAGAGAGAGAGAGAGAGAGAGAGAGAGAGAGAGAGAGAGAGAGAGAGAGAGAGAGATAGAATGCTCAGACGCGGTGAAGGGAATGTAAAACAACATGCATTTATAAGTGAAACGCAGAGAGAGAGAGAGAGAGAGAGAGAGAGAGAGAGAGAGAGAGAGAGAGAGAGAAGACATAATTCTTATTTGACATTTACTGCAACGTTCAATACATCTCCATTTAGAAATGAGCAGTAAAGCTGGACATGACATTTGATGGCGTCATCGACGAAATACGATTGCATTCAATGATAAATGAAGATCTGTTGTTGAAGGCGGACTGGACAGAATTTTTTCCCTCATGAAACGGCAACAAATAATGTTCATTTTCACCACTTCCTCTGGATTACAAAATAAGCCGGAATCGTATATGTTACAGCAGTGAAATATCGCTGTAATATATTCGAGAAAGCCTTAACATATTCTAGACATTATTTGTGAATATCTAGTTTACAACGTGTAAATACCATTTCTTTGAAAATCCCTGTATGAAAATAAAAGAGCTGAGTTTTTTTTTTAGCTTGAAAGAGAAACATTTAATGTCACCAAGAGCTAAGAAAAAATTATTACAAATATGAATAGTTTCTTCCATATTTTTGGTACATTTTTTTCACTTCTTTTTTGGTACATTTTTTCACTTCTTTTCCGTAGGAAAGAAATTGATACATAAAATTATTTCTCATGTGATATTTTTAGATGCGTTGTAAATTTCCTCTTTTATTTTTCGCCTTTTTTTTTGCTGTAAAATGGCATTTTTCCTATCTGCCTATTCTCTCTTTGCACTTCTCATTAATCATTTTCATTACCAGACTTTTTTAAGTACACGTCTATTATCTATTTCCTCTCCTCCGTTTCTTCTACTTCTTAAGTCCTCTCCTTTCCCTCAACCTCCTCCTCACCCACAAATCTCCTCCCCCATCTCTCCCCACTTCTCCCCCCAGCCCCAACCCAAGACCACCACCACCACCCCTCTCCTAGATCTAAAAGGCAGACCTTTCATTTCTTTCTCTGCAAGCAATTTTCACTTGCTGAGTCAAAGGCCTCCTCGCTTTTCTTGAAAGCAACTGAAAAAGAGTAAAAGGAATAAAAAACAATAAAAGGAATCCATTTACAAAACTTGCAGCCCTTGCGCCAAATCCTTCACAATTACTGTTCTCGAACTGGTGCTGCTTTTAAACCGAGTTCAAAGGAAAGTTTAAAATGTATTAAGAGGAATGTCAATGAATCATTATTACCACAGAAATCTTTTTCAGCATCGTTTCGCAAAGTGCATCTGTGAAATTCTGTCATTCATGTCTTTCAGATTTTTTAAGTTTCACAAATTTCTAATGTCCTCAGTTCTCCCTGTTTCATAATTCTTATTCAAATAAGTCTGGTTCTTCCAAATCTCCTCGTGTCCACAGGAGACCAAGGTGATAAAGTCACATGTTATTCTCGCATGGGTTGTGCGAAGGACCTGTCCTAGCTACCTCCATCTTAATTTCCTTCGTACAGAGTGCCCCACACAAAACCAGGAAATTGAGTACAGTTTATTTAATTGTTGGAAACAGAAAACAGTTTTTCCTAACAGAAACATTGTTAAAACTTCATAACTGCGGCACCCTGGAATTAAAGAAAAAGGAAATGGAAAATTTATATTTCAGTTAATTTTTTTAGTTCACTGAGAAAGTAAAATACACGGTCAAATACGTGTGTAAAATACATAATGTAAATCTAAAATTTCTGTTTTTTTTTTTTTGTGGGGCACCCTGTATTATCATTTCTCACTCTATCCTATCACCTGACTTTTCATATTCCTCTTAAAGCATCTTCCTCCAATTAGAAATACCTTGCAGTTAGTTTGAGTATCGCTGTCTGTATACATACCCGTAATAGACTTGATTATAATATTATCTTCGTAAGCAATGTCTGCCCACCTGATTTCCAAACTTTATTCAGCTTGACCAGTGTTTAAATTTACCCTATTTAATCTTTCACCTTATTCCATTTAAAGAGGTCATGTTTTGTATCAGTTACTAAAATTATGTTTGTAAGTGACCTAAACTCAACATTATTCCAAAGTTTAATATTAAACACAGGGGAATGAATTTTCAACTGAAAGATTAGTGACTTTTAAACAGCTTTTACTAAAAGGAGCACATGAATTAATTTACAACCTGGGGTAATAATGGGGCAGGGGGAGGGGGAGGTCGTTGTCCCGGGAAAGGGGGGAGGGGTGTTGGGGTTATCATGGGACCTTCCCCCCCCCCAAAAAAAAATGCACTTCTAGATAAGGTTATTTGTCCATATGTTTGTCTACTGGTGGGCAACGTGTGTACTTGAGTTTATTCTTATGATATATACAAAAATAAAAGTATTCTTTTAAACAGACACGAAATAAATCTAAAGAATATTAATTAATTCAGGCAAATATTCCAAAAACATTCACTTAACTGTTAGATCACATAAATAGTACTGAACGTCGAAGTCATTATATTTGCAAAAAAAAAAAAAAAATCGTGAAAGATTATTCATGGTAAACAACAGAGACAAACATAAAAACTGGAGAAGAAGAAGAAGAAGAAGAAGAAGAAGAAGAAGAAGAAGAAGAAGAAGAAGAAGAAGAAGAAGAAGAAGAAGAAGAAGAGGCGGATGAGAAACAACAAGGCATATGTCCTCTTGAATAATGCATGTACCGGCCGAAACTGGCGCCTTATGGTGTAATATTTCACTTGGACAAAACCGGGCTATTTTTGCTGCATGGCCATTCTTGTTGAAGAGGCATTGTCCCCGATTCGACTCAATAATCTCTAACCTATCCTGCCTTATACCTTGTTTTCTGATTATCTGATAGAATAATAGTGATGCTGATTACGTTCTACTCAATAATCTCTAACTTAACCTGATACTTTATTTGTGAATTATCTTATAGAATAATATAATTCGTTGCTGATGACATTCGACCAAATAACCTCTAACTTAACTTAATACATTGTTTTCGGATTATCTGATAGAATAACATTACTTGTTGCTGGTTACATTACGCTGTTTTAAAGAAGATATAGAAAGGCTTCTTTAGACACATATAATCCTATGATAAAAGTGCCTTTGAATTATTTTTGTGATATAAATTTTCGTGCATTGATACAACATCATTCAAAAGAGCCACAACATTAAAATGATTATCTTTGTATAAATCATTCGAAATGAACTCAAGCTATCAGAATGACTTTAGTAGTTAAATTCTCTTTATCAAATGCATAGAGAGAGAGAGAGAGAGAGAGAGAGAGAGAGAGAGAGAGAGAGAGAGAGAGAGAGAGAGAGAGAGAGAGAGAGAACAAATGACTTAAATAGCTAAAGCCTTCTTAGCAAATGTATGGAGAGAGAGAGAGAGAGAGAGAGAGAGAGAGAGAGAGAGAGAGAGAGAGAGAGAGAGAGAGAGAGAGAGAGAATAACTTTAATAGTTAAATCCTTCTTAGCAATTACATTGATATATAAAGTTATATAAACAAGGAAGAGAGAGAGAGAGAGAGAGAGAGAGAGAGAGAGAGAGAGAAAGAGAGAGAGAGAGAGAGAGAGAACAAGTGACTTTCTTAGCAAATGTATTGATATATAGATAAATAAATAAGGAGAGAGAGAGAGAGAGAGAGAGAGAGAGAGAGAGAGAGAGAGAGAGAGAGCAAATGACTTAACTAGCTAAAGCCTTTTTAGCAAATGTATTGATATACAGAAGATAGAGAGAGAGAGAGAGAGAAAGAGAGATAGAGAGAGAACAAATGACTTAAATAGCTAAAGCCTTCTTAGCAAATGTATTGATATATAGACAGAGTGAAATTTAAATAAATAAGGAGAGAGAGAGAGAGAGAGAGAGAGAGAGAGAGAGAGAGAGAGAGAGAGAGAGAGAGAGAGAGAGAAGCGAACAAGGAAACGGCAGGGCAGGACAGGTGACGCCCCATATTGCTGAATAATGCATTCAGCGGCTGATGTCCATGTCTCCTTGTGTAATATATCGAGGAAACCATACGCACACACTTACACAAACACATACACATACACACACACGCGCGTGTCAATATTCCCACGGAAAGAGCGGAAGATTGTGCCAATACTTCAGAAGCCCGGAGGGAGCAAGGAAGACCTAACGTCTCTCGTGTCCTTCACAGAAGAAGAAAAGCTTTGCACAAAGATGTCTTGGCTTGATGTGCAAACATTCTTTTTTTTTTTAAATCGCATCTTTAGAATAATGCTAATGATTTGAGGAGGGACTTCCCATTACCAGAGCGGAGACCATTAATGTTTTATATAAGGCCAAAGCTTAATTGGCTATACATCTAAACAAGCAAAAAATGCGCCGAAGTCTCTTCGGCGCAATCGAGTTTTCTGTACAGCGTATAATGCTGTATGAAACTCTCAGCCACGGCCCATGAAGCTCTCAGCCGGCCGTGGTGTGGTGGCCTGTATTGTTGCGGTGCCAGAAGCACGATCATGGCTAAATTTAACCTTAAATAAAATAAAAACTACTGAGGCTAGAGGGCTGCAGTTTGGTATGTTTGATGATTGAAGGGTGGATGATCAACACACCAATTTGCAGCCCTCTAGCCTCATTAGTTTTTAAGATCTGAGGGCGGGCAGAAAAAAGTGCGGACCGACAGGCAAATAGCCAACTCAAAAGTTTTCTTTTACCGAAGACTAAAATACGTCCATAGAATCTACTGATCACTTTTTTTAAATCAATCTCATTTTTAGAATAATATCAATGATTTAAGAAGGGACTTTCCATTACCAGAGCGGGAATATTTAATGTTTTATATAAGGCCAAGGCTTAATTAGCATTTTATCTAAAGATACTCGTACATAATAAAGGGTCTATTGTTCATTTTTTACCAGATACGTATATAATTGTAATAACCACAATGACCTCTTAACTTCTCGAAATCCTCATAATGTTTGGATCCGTCTTCAGTACGAAACCTAAGGTTCTAAAGATATGTAAGATATTTAAGATACTTCTAAGCTCTTAAAGATACGTAAGATATGACGACGAAAATAATTCCTTTTTATGAAGATTTCATAAATCGTATTGACATTCTGTTGAGAGCCACTTCTAATGCCCAACGTGTAGATGAAAATTTGCACGACGGATTAAGAGAAATTACGTAAACAAATATGTATTCTCGGTAATCAGCAATTCGTATGGGACTCTCATATCTTAAGACATGTCTTAATATATGTCTTGTCTTACTATACAGTATACTCAGAAATACTTGTTTCCACTGAGAATTCAGCATACGAGAAGTTCAATATGCTATTATTCCAATTATAGATAATAAATGAATAAATAAATATAAATAAAGTATATTGCTCATTATATAATGCCCTGGATAATATGTTGACTCTCATTCTCTCCTACACAAAAGCTCCCACAGAATATCGTGAAAATGTGGCACCCTTTTTGAACAGGGAGTTTAAAATCTTTTCTTGAGTATCATAAAACTTGCAGGACCTGACTTTTGTTGAGAAAACGTTCGCTTATATATAAAATTGTTTTATTTTTGACTTGAGAAATCACGTCTTTATCACTATGAATAATCACATAAGAACTTAACAACAGTATTTATTTCGAAATGCAATATATTTTTTCATTCCTACCTCTGTATCAACTTTCTCAAAGTTTAGAGCTCTGTCCATTATTCAACTGATTCTTGTAGCACCTTTACTTAGTAATTCGTATCTAATCTTGCCGGATGTAACATAATTCCATGAATAATGTGAATAACATGTTCAAAAATTTTCATATTTATATATTACTTTGGCTTACTCCAAAATTGAAAATATTCAGGTTTCATCATCCAGTTATCAATTCTAAAAACTCTCCTAATTTTTTTTTTTATTTTAATGTGATACCGGTGTGAGTTACGCCATAATCCACAAAATCATGTATAGCAAAATCTGAAGATGAATATTAAGTTATCCTTGAAGATAAAGTTTGTTCTTCATTAGGAAAAATGTCTTTATAAAACAGCTTCAGCGTTGCAAGAACTAAATTGAAAGGATTACAAGGCATCAACCGTTTCCAAGGACATTTTCAGAAACTGCGTGGGAGTCCATTTATGCTAAGACTTTCCAGCATTTTTCCTGCACAAGTTGAGGATAGGTATTAAGTGCCTCTCTCCACAGGTAACATTAAATTCTTGAGCGTCTGCAAGGCCAGTTCTTGACGCAAGAAAATCACTATTTCAGGGTGCATTTACGTCGTCATATCAGATTTCGCCGATAAGAGTAAGAGATACAAGGTATTTCTGTTCGAGATTATCTGGGAATATTGACTGTAATCTCATGAGTTACCACGCAAATCCTGTTCGGTAGAATGAAGCTATCGAGTGAAACAGCAGACACCAAACCTTACCAACAGGTAATCACACAAACATATTCTCCAATCATAGGTCATTTACCTTTCCATGTTTTTATGCTTCATAAAACTTCAGTGTAATTGACAAAGAGATATCTATATCATTATTGCGAGTATTTTTTTAACACTCTCTGTGTACTTTCCAGGTGGTGACCTTTGGAAAGAACCTTCGTTGGTTCGATGAATGCTAAAGATAACTTCATTTTTAGAACCACGCGGGTTTTAGAAAATGGAATATAAATATATTATTTGTCATGATAACTAATTGCAATGCTATTTTTCCGGACCCTCGACCACACACACAGACATCCGCATATATATATATATATATATATATATATATATATATATATATATATATATATATATATATATATATATATATATATATATATATATATATATATGTGTGTGTGTGTGTGTGTATGTGTGTGTGTGTGTGTGTATGTATATGTATATATATAAAGTCCTCATTACTATGTGTTTATTAATTAAGAGATCTTGAAAACTACGGTCATTTCCTATTTTTCTTCTAATATTCATAATTTTTCCATCTGTGACCTTTGATGTTGTAACGCCAGTAAAAATAACCAGTCAATAAATATAATTTTCAATCAATCAACCTTTATATCGTTAACACAGACTGCTTAATAATTTAACAATGCAACTGTCTGAAGTACCGAAGAGAAAATAAAATGATAATTGATATTGGCGCATCGCTTAGCCAGATAAAATTGATAAGCTTAGCATCGTCATATAACTCTTCCTGTTGATAATTAGATTATTCCTACTTGCCCGGGACTTACGTAATGCAATTACAAGCGTAAGTAAACTTATCACACTAGCTGGTTCTTTCAATTTGCTTTTGTGAGATTTTTTTGTATAATTTTATCTCTGAAAATGAGATGGAGTATCACATGAGAGAATGATAGTGATTTCTCTGAAAATATGATGGAGTGTCACATGAGAGAATGATAGTGATATCGAAAGTATAGGAGATCAACTTCCATTGTGACATCTTGTAGGGATAATAATAATAATAATAATAATAATAATAATAATAATAATAATAATAATAATAATAATAATAATAATAATTTTTGTCTTTATTATCATTATTACTACAGTATTATTATTAATGATACTGATCGTAACAAAAATAATTGTCATTAATAATAATAATAATAATAATAATAAAGAAAAAATCTGACGACATACATTTCACTAGACATATATATCTCAATAACAAAAAATAAATAAAACCCAACTATTTTAAATATCCATAAACTCCTACTGAACTCTACCTTCCTTCATACGTATTTCCAACTACAATCTCTGCCCTACTTCCGCGAGGAATCTTCGAGAGGAATCTTCGACACCTGTCCAGGACGATTCGACTTCGAGAGTCGACATTGTGATTCGACACCGTGATTCAAAACCGTGATTCGACATCAGGGTTCGACACCGTGATTCGACTCTGGGATTCGACACCGGGATTCGACACCGGGGGTTCAATTCCAGCATTCGACACCGGTGTTCGACACGGTGATTCGACTCCGGGATTCGACATGGTGGTTCGACTCTGGGATTCGACGACGGCATTCGATATGGTAATTCGACACCGGGGTTCGACACCGGGGTTCGACTCTAGGATTCGACACAGGGGTTTGACACGGTGGTTTGACTCTGGGATTCGAAACCGGCATTCGACACCGTGATTCGACAACGGGGTTCGGCACCGCGATTCGACGCCGTGATTTGACACCGGCATTCGACACCGTAATTCGACACCGGGATTCGACACGGGCATTCGACACCGGGAATCGACTCCAGGGAAGTGTATGGTCGAACTTTTGTTATTATCCTCCATCTGAGCCGTAAAACTATCAGCAGAGAGCTGGCAGAATGGCGGCGCCATCTGTGAGCCACCTGAGAAATCACGCGCGAGTTGTTACACCTTCCTCGAAGGATAAGAGAGAGAGAGAGAGAGAGAGAGAGAGAGAGAGAGAGAGAGAGAGAGAGAGAGAGAGAGAGAGGAAGTGTTTAGGAATGGTGATGGCGTGAATTAAGGATGGACCGAGATGTGACTTTTAGAAGAAGATCAGACTGATTTTTTCTATATATTTATTTACTTGTTGTTCTTGTCATTGTTGTTCTTCTTGCTGTTATCAATATTGTTATTTACACTTTACAATGGTAGTGCTTAATGTTTGCTTCTTCTTCTTCTTCTTCTTCTTCTTCTTCTTCTTCTTCTTCTTCTTATTATTATTATTATTATTATTATTATTATTATTATTATTATTATTATTATTATTATTATTATTATTAATGTCAACAAGGACTACATGATTATTCAACCTAAAATAAAAAGGTATTATTTTTAACTTAATAATCTTCCAAAACACGCCATGAAATCCCAAAAATTAAATACGAACATAACTGTGATGGCATTTCTCTCTTCAAAAACCCGCTATGAAATCTCAAAACTTAACTACGAACATAATGCGATGGTATTTCTCTCGCCTATGGAGTTCCAGTTATGTGGCACCCTCTGGCAACGCGCCATCTCCAAAATATATGATTACTTAACTTCTGTCAATACTGTTTTCGAAGAAGCAGTAAAACTGCGAGCGAGGAGGTTTACGATATTCGACGACTTTTGAACCTTTGATAAGATGATAAGGATTTCAAAACTGTAAATCAGGAATAACTGTATAGAAATGCTGCCTGAAATGTGTGTTGAGTGAAATGCATTGAACATTTTGTACGTTGGTTTAAAATTTCAGTCGTCCTGTAATTAGGAATGGGTTTCATTCATTTCATAGTGGAAGAAGGAGTTTCACTTTCTCTCTCTCTCTCTCTCTCTCTCTCTCTCTCTCTCTCGTAATTAAGGATAGACTTTATATATTTTTTGGGGAGAGGAAGGAGCCTGCCTCTCTCTCTCTCTCTCTCTCTCTCTCTCTCTCTCTCTCTCTCTCTCTCTCTCTCTCTCTCTCGTAATTAGGACCTTTTTATATATATTATGGGAGAGGAAGGAGCTTCTCTCTCTCTCTCTCTCTCTCTCTCTCTCTCTCTCTCTCTCTCTCTCTCTCTCTCTCTCTCTCTCTCTCTCGTAATTAGGACCTTTTTATATATATTATGGGAGAGGAAGGAGCTTCTCTCTCTCTCTCTCTCTCTCTCTCTCTCTCTCTCTCTCTCTCTCTCTCTCTCTCTCTTTTGCAATTGAGAATCGACTTCATTAATTGAGGAAGGAATCTCTCTCTCTCTCTCTCTCTCTCTCTCTCTCTCTCTCTCTCTCTCTCTCTTGTAATTAGAATCGACTTTATATATTTTAAGGGAGAGGAAAGAGCCTCTCTCTCTCTCTCTCTCTCTGAGATCCTAAAGTCCTTAATTCCTCCAAATAATTAAGGCGTCCGGAAAGGACTTAATGGTTTACTCTCCTGTCCTGTCTTATCCTTCTAATGCTCTAATCCCCAGAATTTAGGAGAAGCTTAATTACCAATTCCTTCTTCAACAGTTCAGGATCTCGTTCTATACATGTTAAAAAAGCTAAAGCGTTTATGCATGTTTTACATTATTTGGGGTTTTATAATTGCTTTCATTTGGAAAAAAAACCCTGGGTTTAATTTTTTTCATGAAAAAAGTTTGGTTTAATTTTTTCATCAAAAATAACATTTAGTTTGGTTTAATATTGTTTCCAGTTTAAAGGAAGAGGCCGGTTTAATATTGTTTTCATTTAAAAGACATTTTGGTTTAATATTGTTTTAATTAAAAATAGCAGTTTGGTTTAACATTGTTTTCATGAAAAAAAAAAGTTTGGGTTTATAGTGGTTTAATCAAAAAGAGCAGTTTGGTTTAATACCCATTAATTCTCAGCTAGCAGACCCTAATTTCAGGTTAATTTTTTTTTGTTAATTATATGCATGTCTCACATCAATTACGCTTTTATATTATTGTTATTGAAATGGAAAAGTATGGTTTAATACCCAGTAGCCCTTGTCCAGCCAATCCTGATTTAATGCTAATATTTACTTCTCTTCAATTTTTGTGTATTTTGAAATTTTCTGAGTCTGTATTATGGCTTCGATATTCTTTAAATCCTACTGTAACAAACAAGAATAATAAAATGTTTCAAATATGGGGGATATTGTCTTTAGCTTATGTGATATCTAAATAAATGGCGCTCGGAGGAAACTGAGAAGCCTTCAGTCAAATCAAGATAATAATATTTATTGCATAAAAGGAGAAAGGTGGCGAGTGATTCCTGGTTCTTTGTGGCATACTCTTTGACAAGGCTAAAAAAAAAAAAAAAGACAAACACTAGTGTGACAAAGACAATGTATGGTACGTTCCAAACGAATGTTCTCTTTTGTTCTGTATATGGATATATTTTTATAACAAAGAGCATTCATCCCTGTCACCTTGTCTCATGCAGCTCTCAGTTTTAGAGAACAAAAAATCCTGCAAGTCACAAAAAATAAAAAGTTTGTCCTTTTTACACATCCTGCCATTCTATCTGACACTGGGAATTCTGCTTCCCTTCCTTTTACAACATTTATTTTTGCCAAACCGTTAAAAAATCACTTTTTAGTTTGCTGAAAAGAAAACTATTGTGCCGGCTTTGTCTGTCCGTCCGCACTTTTTCTGTCCGCCCTCATATCTTATAAACCACTGGGGCTAGAGGGATGCAAATTGGTATGTTGATCATCCACCCTCCAGTCATCAATCATGCCAAATTGCAGCCCTCTAGCCTTAGTAGTTTTAATTTTATTTACGGTTAAAGTCAGCCATAATCGTGCTTCTGGCAACGATATAGGCCAGTCCACCACCTGCCCGTGGTTAAAGTTTCATGGGCCGCGGCTCATACAGCATTATGCCGACACCACCGAAAGATAGATCTATTTTCGGTGGCCTTGATTATACGACGTACAGAAAACTCGATTGCGCCGAAGAAATCGCTAAGGAGGCTATCCACAGGTAAACAGAAAGAATTTCATACAAGTGTGTAGATCTTTAAAAAAGAAGTTATGTCAGGTTTGCCTGCTTTTCTTAGATAAGAGTTATAGATACCAGTCACTCCCCTAGTCACTGAAAGTTGTTGAAAATAATTCAAATGATCTATTATTTGACCTGTTCTGATAAAATCCTACTTGCACTAATATGGATTTAAAATTTGGGATTTACTACTCTAGTTAGGTTATAATCTACTATAGCATAGGAGAAACACTAAATTGAATATGGACTGTCATTCTTTTAAAACTGTAATAAATAATACAGAAAATACATATACAAAGATAACATATTTCACTAATGGAATGGCAAAATATTTAAAAAAAAAATGCAAGTTGGATACTACACTTATTCGACACAATTGGAGGCAATTCTAAAATATAGAGAGAGAGAGAGAGAGAGAGAGAGAGAGAGAGAGAGAGAGAGAGAGAGAGAGAGAGAGAGAGAGAGAGAGAGAACAGTCTCTATAGCCCTCATTGCTTTTATGCAGCTAAACTGATCAACAGATTAATCGGAACATCAATGATGCGAGTGACTGCACTGATCTATTGCAAGCGATTAAGACCCTAATCGAGAAGAGAAGATTGACCATAATGGCTTGTTAGCCCCATTACATTAGTATAATCATCCCAATATGGAAGCTTCATTGAGGAGATTCGTGAGGATTTCATTTTTTTTCTTTTGTACTGAAAGGTGATGATTTTTCCCGATTGAAAATAAGGCCAGTAATGAGTTCAGAAGTGGTGTTGCTGTTCAGCATATTTAAATTAAATGAATGTATTATATAATATATATATATATATATATATATATATATATATATATATATATATATATATATATATATATATATATATATATATATATATATATATATATATATATATATATATATATATATATATATATATATATATATATATATATATATATATATATATATACACTTATACATATATGCATATACAATATATACATATAAATATAGTTATGTATATATATATATACATATATACATATATATATATATATATATATATATATATATATATATATATATATATATATGTATATATATATGTGTGTGTGTGCGTGTGTGTAATACACCCATGAAATGCGCCGCCGCGTTTCACTCTTGATTTATAGCTGAAAAACCTCTTCGGCAAATGAGGACGATAATTTTCCTTCGAAAATCTTGAGTGAAGTGGAGCCTCCTCTCATCAATAATGTCTTCCTCCTTTAAGGTAAGAGAGAGAGAGAGAGAGAGAGAGAGAGAGAGAGAGAGAGAGAGAGAGAGAGAGGACAAGATATTCATATTCAGAGAGTATATAAGATAGCTATCTAGACAAGTGAGTGAGGAAACTTGAGAGAAATGTTGATAGATAGATAGATAGACAGATAGATTGATAGATAGACAGACAGAAAGATAGATAGATAGATAGATAGATAGACAGACAGACAGATAGATAGATAGATAGATAGATAGATAGATAGATAGATAGATAGATAGAAAGAAAGACAGACAGACAGACGGAGAGACAGATAAGTGAAGCCAATATTCCCAAATTACGAGCTCAACGGCTCGTGTGCCCGCGCTCAATCCATCGTCGAAACGAGGCACCTCCTTGTCAATATTTCCCAAGAGGAAATGAAAGATGTTTCCAGTCCTCGTGAGCTGGGTCACGAACGTAGTTCTCTCTGGCATAAACAAAATAGGTCAGTGGGATATAGGTCTTTTTTGCTTCTTAATAATGACTGAAATTAAATGTAAATTTTCCCCGTGACCCGATTTAATTTTAGTATAAATTTCCCCCCATAGCCCGATTTAAATTTAGAATCAATTTTTCCCATAACCAGGTTTAAATTTAGAATCAATTTTCCCCATGACCAGGTTTAATTTTAGAATAAATTTTCCCTATGACCCGATTTAATTTTAGAATAAATTTTCCCCATGACCCGATTTAAATTTAGAATAAATTTTCCCCATGACCAGGTTTAATTTTAGAATAAATTTTCCCCATGACCCGATTTAATTTTAGAATAAATTTTCCCCATGACCCGATTTAAATTTAGAATAAATTTTCCCCATGACCCGATTTAAATTTAGAATAAATATTCCCCATGACCCGATTTAGATTTAGAATAAATTTTTCCCGTGACCCGATTTAAATTTAGAATAAATTTTCCCCATGATCCTAATCAAATTTAGAATTGATTTTCTGCATGACCCGATTTAAATTTAGGATAAATTTTCTCCATGACCCGATTTAAATTTAGAATAGATTTTCCCCATGACCCAATTTAATTTTAGAATAAATTTTCCCCATGACCCGATTTGAATTTAGAATAAATTTTCCTATCACGACTCGATTTCAATTTAGAAAAAATTTCCTAAAAGCTTCGATTCAACTTTGGAATAAATTTTCCTCACCGTACCGATTATCTGTCGGATATATTTTCCCCACGCGTAGATTTACTTTAATAATAAATTTTCACCACAACTTGATATAAGTTTAGAATAAATCATCGTCATCATCATGGATTCATTTGAATATAACTTCTCCCCAATGCTTTGAAATTCAGAATAAATTTTCTCTCATGCCACGATTTAACTTTAGCATAAGCTTTCCCAGCGCATAAATTTATCTTTAAAATAAATTTTCTCCCCAACACGATTCAACTTTAGAATACACTTCCCCTAAACGCCTCGATTTAAACTTAGTATAAATTTCTCTCACCCCGCTATTTAACTAGGTCGAAGTATTGACAAGTGTCAATTGGTATTTACTATAAAATATTAAGACGGTTTTTTTTCTAAGTGTTAGATTTCATAGGGACCCGCAAAATGACCTGCTTGATTGAAACACAAACTCATTTTGACAGGAGTTTTTTGTCTTTAATCCCATATGTTGTCTCTATCCTGTTTCTAGGGACAGAAACATGATGCATCCCAAACCAAATAATTTGACCGGATCTTTCCTAGATAGTGACCCCCAGGGGTTTTACTACAAGCCCGGTGGGGATGACCGTAAAAACGTAAACAAAAGACTGTAAATATCATAAAGATAATGGCCCCCAAGAAATATTAGTCCTAGCTAACGACCCGCGAACTTTGCTTGGGGTCACTATCCAGGAAATATCCAATTTGACCATAATTCATTTCTAATCATTTGTAGTATAGTTAATTTTAAAATATTTTGTTCAGATTATTTATGGTGTAATTTCATTATTTTCTGGTCTCATTCATCCCTCAAGTAAGCCAATGAAGACTAGGTGAACGTGACGTTTCGTCCCGAATTGTTTCAAGAATTACGGCCGACAGTCGCGCGGTGGGGGGGGGGTGTGGTTGCAGAAAGGAAAACCCGATTTCTCCTCTTCTTTATATCTTACGATCTCGTTCGCGATCTGTGTCAAGAATCTGGAAAGTTAGGAGAAGGTGACTGACCTGACGAAGGTAAAAGAAAAACTTCCGACGGAATTCCTTCCATCTTGCACTCACGACCCTGGAGGGGTGAGGGGTGTTGGGGGGGGGGGGGAGATATGACAGAATTTCCGACATCAAAGACGAGAGCTGTACGAAAGGCGAATATACCTTTCAGAGGGAGTTACGTGGCAGATGGAAAGGAGAGAGTGATAAAAAGGGAATTGGGTAAAAAAAAATTGGCTGGTTGTAGATGGGGATATAAAGATATATTGAAAATTCAGCTTAAAAATATAAGAATTCTGGTTGTAGCTGGGGATATAAAGATATACTGAAAAATCAGCTTAAAAATATAAGATTTCTCGTTGTAGCTGGGGATATTAGAGATAATGAAAATTCAGGGTAAAAATACAAAATTTATAGTTTTAGTTGCGGATATAATGATAAGTGATAATGAAAGTTCTTTGTAAAAAAGGGTAATCAGCAAGTACGAGAAAATGTAAATAAAGCATGATTTTATTGTCAATTTAACCAGAGTATATGACCCATACCTGAACAAAGAAATGTCAAAATTTCAAAATTCTGACCCCGTCAGGCAATGCCCAATACATCTAAGTATTTTCAGTCTGACTCTATGACGAATAGAATCAGGCTAAGTATTTTCAGTCTGACTCTATGGCGAATAGAATCAGGCTAAGTATTTTCAGTCAGACTCTATGACGAATAGAATCAGGCTAAGTATTTTCAGTCAGACTCTATTACGAATAGAATCAGGCTAAGTATTTTCAGTCTGACTCTATGACGAATAGAATCAGGCTAAGTATTTTCAGTCTGACTCTATGACGAATAAAATCAGGCTAAGTATTTTCAGTCAGACTCTATGACGAATAGAATCAGGCTAAGTATTTTCAGTCTGACTCTATGACGAATAGAATCAGGCTAAGTATTTTCAGTCAGACTCTATTACGAATAGAATCAGGCTAAGTATTTTCAGTCTGACTCTATGACGAATAGAATCAGGCTAAGTGTTTTCAGTCTGACTCTATGACGAATAGAATCAGGCTAAGTATTTTCAGTCTGACTCTGTGACGAATAGAATCAGGCTAAGTATTTTCAGTCTGACACTATTACGAATAGACTCATGCTATGTATTTTCAGTCTGACGCTACGACGAATAGAATCAGGCTAAGTACTTTCAGTCTGACACTATTACGAAATGAGGTAGGAAATACATCTAAAGTGCATTCTTTTAAGATAGTTCTGAACTGTGGCTTTTAAATAAAACCTTTCCCTACTTTTGTATTAGAACCTTGGCAAAATATTTTACAGGACGCACGCAAGCTAGGGATATTTTGAATGAATAAACTACCTAAAAATAAAAAAAAATAAATAATTTCGGAATATCTAGATGCAAAACATGAACGGCTGCCTCTTGAATATCATATAAAGGTCAAATAACAAAAAGCTAAAAAAATACGTTATTCATTCGAAAGCATTTCAAATGCAGTTACTAGTTCAGAATAAATGAATAAATAAAAAAAAAAAAACTGAAAATTCTTGTGACACACAAAAAAGTCCCTCTGTTACAAATTTAAATTTTGTTCATATCAAATTTGCTTGAATTGCCTGGGCACCGTTTGACTTTGTTTAAAATTTTTTTCAATACGAAAGAAAACATTGGAAATACAAATGGCGAATTTGAATCTAGCTACTAGTAAGCAAAATATGTTTATGCAAGCTCTAAACAATGTTCTATTTTATATTTGAATTGTGAGAGGTGTGTAGATAAAATAAATTTACTATAACTAATGCTATAAAACAAATATCACTTTAAGAAAAGAACAATTTAAAGTCCTTCCTTAACAATGGCTATCACTCTGCATCGCTCACATTCCCATCGCATGAAGAAATATTTTAAGGAAAAAATATAGTTAACATTCGAGTTACGTTCACCTCTCTCTCACTAAATCAGAGAAATAACTGAAATTAATGTATCAGTTCTTGGATATAACTTCAATTTGATAAATCATATAGCCTATATTCGCAGAATTTTACTGGAATGTACGTTGCTATTATTCTGTTTTGGAAATCATATTAACATTGTCAATAACAAAAGAAAACAAGGAAAGATTCAAAGCTGGTTAAAATCATTTTGATTGAAGCTAGCATTAGGGCAAAATGGATGTTTTGTATTTCTGTAACAATCAAGAATTAAACTCTCCTGAATGTGAAAAGAAATGACAATAAGAACCGACTTTTATGCACACAATATTTCGCCTTTGAAATGCCAGTTGCGAATGACCTCTTTGTAATGCAGAGAGAGAGAGAGAGAGAGAGAGAGAGAGAGAGAGAGAGAGAGAGAGAGAGAGAGAGAGAGAGAGAGAGAGATGCAAAAAAAGCTCCAATAACGCACAGGAAGACCAGCCTGATACTGAGCCCTCCACAAATCCAAAACCTGGCCAGAGAATCGTAAAAAAAAAAAAAAAAAAAAACACCGGGTTAAAAAGTCAAGCGAACATCAAAGTTATAACGAGAGCAGAAATGAATATTCCACGTGGCATTTTCAACACAGTTCATTTGCTAGTTTTATCCTACGCAGCTTCGGTGCCCCTTTGATGCTTATGGCATTAAAATCTCATGTAAACATTTGCGTTTCATTGTAATTCCCGTTCGTAGGATTAAAATCGCGTGCGCTTGCGAGCACATCGATTCCAACCCAATGTACTTTTCGCGCCTCGAAAACGCTCCGAAATACATTGGTCTGAAATGCTCGTACTGAGGATTACTGTTGATTACAAAATGTACTGTGCCTAGCTCGTTAAAAAAAAACCTTTATGAACGGAAATATTCATTTTATCAAATTAATAATAATTATTTTGGAGCAAACATCCCAGAATGTGTTGTGTAATTACTTACTCCAATCTTAGAATGCTTTCTAGTCTAGTTAATTGAAAGAAAAATATGCATACAGCAGATTTTATCATTTATGAGAACGACTTTATTAAAGGAAATGTAATTATGTAATTGCTTTATACATTGTCAAACATACCATTATGGACACACAAAGACAGACAGATAGACAGATAGATAGATAGATAGATATATAGATAGATAGAAGCAATACACACTGAGATTTGACAAGACGTCAACAGATTTTTGCCATAAATCACCCTCATGTACACAAAAAGATAGATAGATAGATAGATAGATAGATAGATAGATAGACAGACAGATAGACAGACAGACAGACAGACAGACAGACAGACAGACAGACGGGGAAGCAATACCCCACAAAGATTTGAAAAGGACGAAATCAGATTTTTACCAGAAATCCAGTGCAGTGATACTTCAGAGAATTCGCTTCACTGGCTAGACCCTAAGAGGCTCTTTGGGGCGATATATGGGAGATTGAACTTGGAGTTTTCGCCTCTTTGGAAATTTTATTTTATAAAAGAAAGTGGGATTGAAAAAAAAGGACCCTTTTTTTATTAGAGAGAAAAGACGGATTGAAGAGGACTCTCGTGAGAATTATGAAGAGAAATCAATTGTTTTATTTATTCCTGCCGGATATATATATATATATATATATATATATATATATATATATATATATATATATATATATATATATATATATATATATATATATATATATATATATATATATATATATATATATATATATACAGAGAGAGAGAGAGAGAGAGAGAGAGAGAGAGAGAGAGAGAGAGAGAGAGAGAGAGAGAGAGAGAGAGAGAGAGGTCTATCAGAATGTTTGTTGATTTATAATCTTGTATTTATACTTACACAAACACGTAAAAACACACATACATACACAAACATATATATGGTATATCTATATATCTATCTATGTATATATTGTACATATATATATATATATATATATATATATATATATATATATATATATATATATATATATATATATATATATTTATATATGTGTGTGTGTGTGAAAATTGAAAATTTGAATGATTATATTACACCCTGTCTGCAGTCTCACGGACACCCATACCCTAGCGAGAGAGAGAGAGAGAGAGAGAGAGAGAGAGAGAGAGAGAGAGAGAGAGAGAGAGAGAGTGACGTGGCGTGGTGTGTTGAGGGAGTGGGGGGGGGGGAGGGACACAGGTGATTAATGAATTAATTACTGTGAGTGACTTTATGAAATAATTAAAAACCACAACTTGATACCAATAATGAAATACTGCAATTAGTCCGAACAGCGTTTTTGCAATACTAATCCGTCCGGTCATTGTTTTGTTAAATCTCCCATTGGAATTATATTTTGTTTTATTAATTTAAGCAGCCATTTGAACTCTTTTTATATTATTTGTCTTTTGAGAGAAAAGCTTTTTTTTTCTCTTTTAGTTTTCTGTAGAAGAAAAATATTGTGCCGGCTTTGTCTGTACGTCCGCACTTTATTTTGTCCACACTTTGTCTGTCCGCCAACAGATCTTAAAAACTACTGAGGCTAGAGGGCTGCAAATTGGTATGTTGATCATCCACCCTCCAATCATCAAACGTACCAAATCGCAGCCCTCTAGCCTCAGTAGTTTTGATTTTATTTAAGGTTAAAGTTAGCTATAATCGTGCTTCTGGCAACGATATAGGATAAGCCACCACCGGGCTGTGGTTAAAGTTTCATGGGTCGCGGTTTATACAGCATTATACCGAGACCATCGAAAGATAGATCTATTTTGGTGGCCTTGATAATATACTGTAGCAGCTGTACAGAAAGCTTGATTGCGCCGAAGAAACGTCGGTACATTTTTCTTTTTTTATTTATTACATCTGAAGTGCATTTGGTATAAGTTGGTTTCTTATCTTGCTATATCTGTCAGTTGTTGAAGACAAATCTAGATTCTAGCAAAATTCATATTGATAAACTTTGTTCCTTAGAATATTTCCTTTTGGAATAGTGGATTTAATTCAGACTTTCATGTGTCTATATATATATATATATATATATATA
>NC_089765.1:16498820-16501320 GCF_040412425.1 Macrobrachium rosenbergii | reverse complement strand
AAGGAGATCTGTATTTTCCTCAAGCGCTCTTGCTAAGAGAAACTCGGTACATTCCTCGCTTGAACTATTCATTAATTCTCCTCTTCTCTCACCCTACTGTCATCTATTACTTATTTTTTTCCCGAAACAAATGCAATAATCAACGAGGAACACTCCCCTGGTATATGTACTAAACATTAATTGTTCTATTTCTTGGAGTTTCAGTGAATTGCTATACCTCAGTCTTGCTTATATTCAACAAAGTCCTCAATGGTCTTGTTTATTCTAAATGTCTTAAGACTGGAAGGTAGATAATACTGTTTTTTGAGAGTCCGTGTCTTATGTCAGCCTTCATATTTATATTAAAAAATATGAGTGAATGATTCCGTGGGTTAAAGACTTTGTTATCTCCGCTCTCTCTCTCTCTCTCTCTCTCTCTCTCTCTCTCTCTCTCTCTCTCTCTCTCATTTCATCCTTCATTTTATATGGGAAAAAATGATTGAATGATTCATTGAGTTAAAGACCTTGTTACCCACCTCTCTCTCTCTCTCTCTCTCTCTCTCTCTCTCTCTCTCTCTCTCTCTCTCTCTCTCTCTCTCTCATTTCATACTTCATTTTATATAGAAAAAAAATGATTGAAAATTCCCGAGAGTTAAAGACTTTGTTAACATCCTCTCTCTCTCTCTCTCTCTCTCTCTCTCTCTCTCTCTCTCTCTGTTTATTTCCTCACAAAATTATAAAATAAGACTATTTTAAATATTCCGATATTTTTAAAGTTTTCTTGTTAATGGATTACAAAAGCAGTCCAAAAATATAGATTTTTAGATTTAAGTAAATAGAAATAAAATACGTACAAAGAAAGAGAGAAAGAGCGGAACTTCAGCTCAGCTTGTAACATTTCACAAGCTCATTATTAATTGACGAAAAGGACCTACCATAGTGACCTGGCCAAGGGAGAGAGAGAGAGAGAGAGAGAGAGAGAGAGAGAGAGAGAGAGAGAGAGAGAGAGAGAGAGAGAGAGGAGGTAACAAAGTCCTTACTTACGGAATTATTCACTAATTTTTTTAATATAAACATGAAGGATGAAATGAGAGAGAGAGAGAGAGAGAGAGAGAGAGAGAGAGAGAGAGAGAGAGAGAGAGAGAGGTAACAAAATCTCTACTTACGCGATTATTCACTAATTTTTTTTCTATATAAATATGAGAGAGAGAGAGAGAGAGAGAGAGAGAGAGAGAGAGAGAGAGAGAGAGAGAGAGAGAGGAGGTAACAAAGTCCTTACTTACGGAATTATTCACTAATTTTTTTAATATAAATATCAAGGATGAAATGAGAGAGAGAGAGAGAGAGAGAGAGAGAGAGAGAGAGAGAGAGAGAGAGAGAGAGAGAGAGAGAGAGAGAGAGGCGGTAACAAGTCCTTACTTACCGAATATTCACTAATTTTTTTAATATAAATATGAAGGATGAAATGAGAGAGAGAGAGAGAGAGAGAGAGAGAGAGAGAGAGAGAGAGAGAGAGAGAGAGAGAGAGATTACGATTACCATACTCTGGATTATTAATAGCTTCCGCTTCCCTTAGCTACAAGACTACTTGTGTTTACTTTGGTCGTACGTAAAGGTGGACACATTTGTTTGGGTAATTCATTTTCCTCTGTGACACATGAACATTATGTGTTTTCCCTACGGCGCTGCATTTAATTAATTACCGTTGAATTATGTGGGATATTGTCTCGATATTTATTTGAGGATTCTGACTTTGTTTTTATTATTTTCAGTTTGTTTTCTGACCTGGAAATTTATATTTGTTATGAAACACAATAAGATAATGAGATGTGTATCGCCCGTGAATCCAATGTGATTAAAATATGCAATTAGACAACTACTCATAATTCTTCATACTAGCATGTTTAGCTTTTTTTCAGATAAGGATTTTTGACGCTTATATTATTTCCAATGAGTTTTCTGACATGAAAATTTATTTTTGTAAGTAAATCCAGTAAGATAACGAGATATGTAAATCACCCCTTTGGAGCATATGATTAAAATAAATAAATATATGACTGTTCAAAGTTCTTCACAGTAGTGTGTCTAAGATACATACTTTATATTACTACAATGATAACTTTTATTATGACTTCATTTATATTATATTAACATTTTAACACTGGTATTATGATACAATATCATCTGTACTTGATATTACTATTCTGTGGTCTTGTATTTTGGAAAGTGATTATATGATGACATGATTTTTCAAAAACAGATTTTTATAGTGTATGATTTATGTGGTATCACCGTAATGTATAATGAGCTAATGGCATCATTATGTCTTTTAAGGGATAACATGGTTTGTATGCTGCAGGAATAATGTAGTATCACTGTAATGTATAATGAGTTTTATGGTATAATTATGCTGTCTTTGGTATGCCAATTAAACCTTACATTATTTTCATTATCTATAATTCTTGATATTGTGGCTTACGTGGTATTACTGATTGTACTGAAATTCACTTAGTATTGTATT
>NC_089765.1:16491320-16493820 GCF_040412425.1 Macrobrachium rosenbergii | reverse complement strand
AATATTGTCGCAATACTTAATAAGCATCACTGACATTTATAAACATGTCACAGAGAATGTTGATAACAATCCTAGAAAACATGTGAATGATGGTTAATGATGGCGATAATGGTGATTTATGCAAAACAAATTTTAATTATAAAAATTTTCGAAAGATTAAAATTGTAACACATGGTTAATAAACATCAGCAAACATGGAGTATGGAAATAAAGATCACAATAAACATGAATAATGAGTAGTGAAGAAGACAATGGTGATTAATGCAAAGAAAAATTTTTTAAATAAAAAAAATTCCAGAAAATTAATATTGCCACACATGGTTAATAAATATCAATACAATTTAACAAACAGGTCATGGATAATCTTAATAATGAATGATGAATTATTATGAAGACATTGGTGACTAATGAATTTGTTAAAATTCTAAACATATCCAAATAATTAAAATTGTTATACATAATTAATTGGCATCAATAAACACTGACAAACATTTTTGAATAATAATCCACGATCAAGACAATGGTGAATAATGGAAAACTTTTTTTTTATTTCAAAATCTTCCAAAAATAATTGTCACAAATAAAAAAACATGGAGTGAGCTAATAATAATCCGAAAAAACATGTGAATAATGATTAATGATGATGACAAAGTGATTAATGTAAAAAAGATTAATTACACATATTTGCAAAAAATTAGTAGTTTTCATAAATAGTTAATAAGTACCAATAGACATCAAATATATTCTAATAATAATCCATGCAAACATGTAAATAATGATCAATGATGAAGACAGTGATGATCCATGCAGAAATTGTTTTTTCAATTAAAAAAATCCCAAAATATTAACAAAACCACACTCGTAATAAACGTAGATAAACATGGAAAATGTTAAGAATAATCTCAAAAAACTTCTGAATAACGATTACTGATGAAGATAATGGTGATTAATACATGCAAACAATTATTTATGGATGAAAAGACATAATAAAAATGGATAAAGGCAAAATAAATTGTACTCACCAAAATCTGAGAAGTCCTTGGCTTGCTTTTCTTTTTTTGCAGAGTAGGCAGTTGCATTAAGTCAGAGACAGTAGGGGCCATAAGCAAGGCGTTGCTGGAGGCTTGCAGTGTTGAAGAGACTTCGCCATAATTTGCGGTTATAGTACGCCGAGTTGACATGGCACGATCTCCATGGTGACACACCCAGTCTCCATCACAAGAGATTGGCAATCTTCAATAGCGCTGGAAGCACAGACTTTCATTTCCTATGTGCTTTTTCTTCTGATTCGAGAGCTTGTTTAAGCCGCTCACGGGGCGAAAAACTATCTTTTTACGTCAACTAGAAATCTCGTTGTAATAGTATAACTTCACCACAGCGACAGCAGATTGGCTGAAATTCATCCAGTCAAGCCATTTTTTCATACAGTGCCCTGATGCTAAACTGGGGCTCCAAATACCTGTATTGTCGGTATGGGGTGAGTTTACAGTTCTGGCAGAAGCTTTCTGTGTTTAGGGACACAGTCCTTCTTATTTTCCTGGCGTTGATGTTCTTGTTCCTTGGTCTTCTGATGTTGTTCTCCCCCAGACAACTTTTCTATAGCAACTTGGGTCCTCTTAGTCATTATGTCATGAATGAAGAGGAAGGTAGCCTTGCAGTTTGCCCAGTTCTTCATTTTTTTTTTTGCCTTAGATCACTTCCACTTTATGGCACCCCTGAAAATATTCATTTAGAGGTATGCTCTCTGCAAATTACAGTTCTCCATTGACCAGTAGGCCTTGAAGATCACATTAATTGCCATATTCCCCACTTTGTAAAACAATCATTCTTGTAATTGCAAAGGAGACCAACATTCTTGGCTGGAACAGCTTATTTTTAGTACCAGTCTTCTTAACAAGGCTTCAGTATGCTAGACCAAGGTTTTTTTTTTTGCCTTTTAGCAGCATTAGCAGCCAGTTTCTGATTTACTAACCTTTTTTCTTACCTTTTTTCTAATGTTCCTGGTGTTTAGCCTCATCAGTGGAAGGTTCCACTGGCTGGGAACCACAGTTGGTGTTGGCACTGGCTTCAAAGCCGAATGGGGTGGCGCAATTGCCAACACGTACGGGGCGCCCAGTGGCGCAAGGGAATAGTTCATCATATTCCGTATCACTATCACTGTTATAGGGACGCACCCATTCGTTATACGAGGTGTCACTGTTACTGGTATCATGATAATATAATTTTCTTTTTCTTTTTACACAATTAGCTCTCCTTTTACCTATAACTTTCCTCTTCTTTCTTTTAATATTACAGTTTTCTTCTTTACCTTCAGCTAGTATGACACTGTCTTGCCCAATAAAAACACTATCACGAAGAGCTTTCACCGGGAAAGGCTTGTAATTATCACTATCAATTATATCTGAATACGAAACACGATCCAGAATAGCTTTACCTTCACCATACAAGCCAATGAAACAAATATTTCCCAATTTTTGCTTTTTTCACACTATCCTGGAAC
>NC_089765.1:16471320-16483820 GCF_040412425.1 Macrobrachium rosenbergii | reverse complement strand
TATACCATTCTCTGTTGCTTTCCAAGAAAGGTTGAGCAGTAACAAAAGCCGTTAAAGACGAAGATTATTAAGAAAACATCCCAAGAAATTTCCTGATAACTACCAGTGGTGCTTGAAGGCAAATATTCCTAAGAGAGGCACACGCAATGGCGGGAGGAACTTCCAAGGTCGCCTAAACGATCTTGCACAAAATATTTGGGCAAAATTGCCTCCTCCTCGCGAGAGAGAAATGAGCAGGCAGGCAGGAACAAATAGCAGCAGTAATGAAGGAAGAAGCGAGAGGGACAAATAGTTCCGAAATAACCGAGAGAGAGAGAGAGAGAGAGAGAGAGAGAGAGAGAGAGAGAGAGAGAGAGAGAGAGAGAGAGAGAGAGAGAGAGAGAATTTATGCAAATAAATATAACGAATTTGAACGAGAATTTTTTCCTCAAAATAGTTTGACATTTACGTATTTTGTCAATGCCCGTCCACATGAAAAAAAGGATAGTATTTTTAATTAGCGGTTTGACTTTGTATTTTATTTTTCGTCCAAAGCCAAGTTAAGAAAATGATTAACTTCCACAATTTAGAACAAATGTTTACGGTATATTTATTATATATACTATATGTCCAATGCACATTCTTGTAAACGTCATACGCGAGTGCTTATATAAACACGAAGAAAAGAAAACATGAAGAATTTAAGAAGATTCTCATTAAAATGATACTATCTGCATAACAACAGGATTAAAATGACTTCTTCTGAATCGTTCAATGGGAGATGGACGTTACCCTGACCAGCGTAGAAATTCAGTATTGGTATATATATAATAAAAGCAAATACAGTTTCTTTTTTATATTTAAATCAAAGACTAATTTGAAAGTACGTTATTCATTATCATACCACGTCTCTTTTTTTTCCGGGGTTTCATGAATCATGTTTTCAGAATACCGTTTTGAAATGATTGCCTAGAGACTATATCTGAATTTCAAAAGACAAATTAAATATATCTGCGAAGCTTATATAGAAATTTCTTAAATGAATAAAAGATTCCTCTGCGAAATCTAAAAATTTTCGACAGACAATTTCTGTCTCGTCATAGAACGTTTTCCATGCAAACGTTTGTCAAAATTCTCGTCAATATGATCTTTGATTGAATGGTGTTGGAATAATATTAATTGCTTTTTCTAGAAAAGTGAGATAGAGGGTCCCAGTACTTTTTTTTTTATAATAAAATTTGGGCACAGATAATTTTCCTCCGTAATTAACATCTATATGGAAATGAATCCAAAAAGGCACTATTCAAATGAATCCTAATTCTGGTTTCTGGGAAAAGAAGTAATTAAGCATTCATTTTAAAAAAAATCTTGAAACTCATTAGGCACGTAATTATCATGGCATCTGTTTTTCTTCTTTTCCCTCTTCCTCTCATTTGCTGTAAAAAAAATTCTTTGATGCCACAGAACTCGGCGTTTATCTTGTTTTTATATTTCAGTATTTTTTATATTCGCATAAAGATTCTATCTAGTACAAACGTCTGAGGCTGGGAAACTTATCAGATAAGTATGATTACAGATACTGTAATTCACATTACGTATGACGAGAACAACCGCGTGTTTCAGTCATCACCCATCCACATCTTTATAATTAGCAAACATGTTGCGTATATTGATAGTTACTTGAGTTGTTGCATCTCGTTGAAAGCTGTTGAAACTGGTACAATAAAGAGGGAAAATCGCCATACACATAAGCAAAGGAATAACTACAGACTGTTGTCATTTTTCAGAATTATTTTGAATAAAAAGTAATGTTTGGATAAACAGAGATATACGACTGACACGAAGTGTTTTTGGAAAAATTAGTTTGTTAAATAACTGCACAGATATTTAGTTCCTGGATATATAAAGAAAAATGTAGGGAAACCTTCTGAAAAAATACCCATTTAATGAAATTTGATCTACAGTAAACCTTTACTGTTTTTTTAACATTATAATTTTGTTTATAAGTGGATAACTGATAATTATACATATAATGTAAACAGCTTATTGTCAGTACTTTTTTAAAAGTTAAAATGACAAAAAACCGTTTTATGGACTTGATAAATCTTCACAAAAAAAGGAGAAGCATTCTTCACTCTTTTTAGAAAATTTTCCTCTTTCCTCTTCGACCACTGCTCTCTTACTCCTGCCCCTCCTTAAGAAAGAAAATCACCTACTTTGTCCTCTAGAAATAGTTGTCATCCTCTTCATTTCTCACACCTAGGCCAGATTCTGGGTCACAGCCAAATGACCTCCTCAAGGTCTTACTTCTCTCAAATTTGTCAGAGATTCTTTTCGGTCTCTTTGGTAAGTATTCATGTCGAGTATATGTCTTATATCTTTTATCATTCTAGTGTTGCTCCAAATACACATTATTCACAGTAATATACATCATTCACACTTCATTTTAATCCTCGCCTGACGATCAGCCTAGATCCCAATTGACCTCCATTCAAAAAAGTCACTTCTGTCTAACCTTATTACACCAGTTTTATTTTCACGTCACGTCCTGTAGAGCCAGATTTCTGAGTTTCTTCGGCACGCTAACTTTTCCCAGGTTCTCGTTTTATCACACCTAGAAAATCCTCTATTATCCAACCTTACACAACTCTAGATCTAGCCTGATCTTTATATCATCTCATCCCATTTAGACTTTCGTGGGAGTGTGACGTATTCCTACGTCTGAAGTATCGATTTATTTTTTTTATTAGAATAACTTGTTTTTTTTGTTAAGAAAATATCCACTGTAGAAAACCAAGTTCAAGTGAATAGATAAAAAGGTTTTTTAATTTTTCTACAGAGGAATTTAGAGTTTTTTTGCCTGAAGCACTTTATTTGTTGAAAAAAAAAATCACTGTAGAAAACCAAGTTTATAGGAATAAATAACTCCGGTTTTTTCTTAACCATTCAAGATAAACACAAAGCATGTGTTTTTATTACTGAAATTTTTTTTTATTTTATCTGAAGTATTTTCAGATCTAATTTCCGCTAGTTGACGATCAGTTTTTTACAGAATATGTTTTTAATACGGAGAGCTTTTTTTTATCAGCAGTAGGGTTTTTTTTTATTAAAAACTAATTTTCAGGAAAGAATGAAAATTGCGTTGCATAAACATTCAATAGTAAAACATGAAAGTATTATAAGTACATGCATTCTGCTTCCATAATCAAATGCGAATCATGGGGGAAATGTGGCATTTCAAAAAAATAAAATACAAACTTTAGCTATGAAAAACCCAGGCAGGCTATATGGACCCCTCTTTTTTGGGGGGGAGGGCGGGGAGAGGGGGGATAGTTATAGCTAATCCAATTTCGTCATCTAACTTCGTCCGGTTTTGATTCGATATCCGCTCCATTTGATTCTGATTAAAAGCGGAATAAGTGGAGCTAACTTTTCCTTTTCACCAATTATCGGTGCCATTCATATGTTATCCCTTCCCCACCCCACCCACCCTTTCATTCGTTCGCTATTGGCGATGTTTTGTATATACAAAAGAGGGAATCGGGAATATCATACGAGGAATATGGAAGTTTATGGAATGGTGAATGGTTTAGACACTAAATCAACTATTTCTGTTTTTTTATTTTTATTTTTTCTCTACCGTATTTTGAGCTGTTAGAGATTTCAATATATCGTCTATCTTCGATATGTGTTTGTGTGTCAAATAAATTTTTATAGAAGAATGAATGTTTTATTCCCTAAATCAAATATTTTTCCATTTTCATTTTTATCCGCTTTATTTTGAGTTGTCAGACATCCTAATATATCTTGTGTTTTGCTATTTCTTTAACATGTATTTGTAGGCCAATCAGCTCTTTATAAAACGGTTCATGTTTTAGACAATGACTCTAGTATCCCTGCATTTTCCTTTTTTCTTGCTATTTGAATAAATCTCCCAATATCAGAATGTGTTTTTAAACATAAGTTGGTGTATGTGGCAGGATTCGTTACGGGATTTAATTAAAATTATCGCTCCAAGAACTAATCAAGAAATGCTAATTAGTGCATTTGCACTTTGGCATCATAAATCTTTTATTCATGTTTTCTCACTCTGGAACGATGTAATTTTGAATGCATTTCTTTTTCACGTCGTCTGAATGTTCATTTATCTTTTAGAATTATTTCTAGTACATATTTATAATACTTCAATTTCTTTGTTTTAAACAACGATTTCCCATCGTGCGAATGTCATTGTTTTACTGCACGAAAAAAAAAAAAAATGATCTGCACGAATATATTTTTCTCTCCGTTTCCTCTATTTAATGATTATGCTTTTGCTCCACAACGCTCTTTTGAAGTACTGTATACGTATTCCCTTTGAAACTGATAAAAAAAAAGCTGCATTGGCTTTTACGCTTCTCCTACAATGCTAGCGATTTTGCTGGCAAAAATAAAAAGAGAAAAATAATAGCGAGATAAAAGATTGTTATTGGTTAAGAGGCGTCATCACTCTGATAAAAAAAACGGTGACTTTGCTGATTCGTATTTCAGAAACTCCCCCTCAGACATTAAAAGGTCAATTGAATATCAAGAGTTCGCGAGAATATTGTATTTCGTTAGAAAATGTTATCAAGGTCTGCAAAAACTGCCGTGTCCAATTTTTTATTTTTTTTAGATTTACAGAACATCAAAGCAGGACATGAAATGTTTGGATGTCTAGAGAATTGTAATACACTGACAAATATTATATGTTTCCATGTATGACATCTTTCAAAAATCGTGTGGGGAAAATGGAAGCTTGGCAGGTAAACCGCCCTTTTGAAATCAACAATAATTTAGTTCTTGTTTCTGTTTGTAATATCTGGTCACCCACAAATGAAGGAGTGTTGCCTGCATGGAGATATTGCAGTATCTCAATTCCTATATGATAGAAATAAGGTTTTGAAATTAAGGGAGATATACGAACGCAATACAAGACGAACAAGCAGAAAATGCGCCGAAGTTTCTTCGGCGCAGTCGAGTTTTCTGTTAAACGTACAATCAAGGGAACTGAAAATAGATCTATCTTTCGGTGGTCTCGGTACAATGCTGAATGAGCCGCGGCCCATGAAACTTTAACCACGGCCCGGTGGTGGCCTATCCTATATCGTTGCCAGTTACACGATTATGGCTAACTTTAACCTTAAATAAAATAAAAACCACTGAGGCTAGAGGGCTGCAATTTGGTATGTTTGATGACTGGAGGGTGGATGATCAACATGCCAATTTGCAGCCCTCTAGCCTCGGTAGATTTTAAGATTTGAGGGCGGACAGAAAAAGTGTGGCCAGAAAAAAGTCGAAAATCAGCATATTTGGGTATAGTGGAGCCATTTCCAAGTCTACGCTGTGAAATTCTGCCAAGGATACGATTACGAATGTCTGTTGTTATGGCCCTATTGATTTCACTGAATTTACCAATGTTCCAGCCTTCTCAATCAAATTTTCTTAATAACTTCCTATTAATCCATATAGGGTAAGTCGATTTGAGTATTCGACTTTGATAGATTATTGCAAGCTAAATTATCTCTAGGTAAGTACAACTAATATAGTACCGCTCTCTCTCTCTCTCTCTCTCTCTCTCTCTCTCTCTCTCTCTCTCTCTCTCTCTCTCTCTCTCTCTCTCTCCATCAAACACAGCCCTTTCTTTTTATTAACCCTTTTATTTTCGTTTTACCTAATTCCTTCTATCAGATCACATATTCTCCCTCTCTCTCTCTCTCTCTCTAAGTGTATGTGTGTGTGTGTGTGTATGTGAGTTCTCCCTAGCTATTAAGAACATAATCTATCGGTGTAGTGACTGAAGAAATGATAGAAAACAAACCTCAAGTAACTTCAAATTTCTAAAATTAACTATTTAATCAGTCACAGTGCAACTAGGTCTTTGAAAACTCACACAGATATTAAGAAACGGATTCCAGAACCGATGGCTTAAGCAGTGGGATCCCTGAAGCATATGTGTCCTCAGGAACTTCAAAATTAAATTTGTTGGGAAACTTACCACCAGAGGTCAGCCCAAAATTTCGTTGGTTCTTGGGTAGATTCAAAACCGGTGTCATTGTCAATTAAGAAAATACAATTGTAGATTAAATAAACCCACATACTTACACGCAAACATATCTAAGTCACGTTCCATAAATAATGTTTTCATTGTCACTCTTATTTAAAAGTTCCAGCACCACAGAAACTAATTTTAAACATCTTCAAGAAAGCCCAGTCCTCAGGTTCACTTGTAGTCCAGTACTGACCAGTTTATTCAGAGTATGTAGTTCAGGTCTACATTCCAATATGGCGGGTTCTTGCACGACCGCTTTCTGTCATATTTTTTCCGTTCGTCTTTTGCCACTAAGTTTATCATTTTCTTTTCTTTTTTTTTGTCTAAAATGCTGAGGTAGGTAAATCTGTACAGTTTAGCTCGGATTCTGTATGCAGAGAGAGAGAGAGAGAGAGAGAGAGAGAGAGAGAGAGAGAGAGAGAGAGAGAGAGAGAGAGAGAGAGAGATGGCTATTATTCATCGCATTTTTCCCCAGGAAATTATTTTTCCATTGTTTTGAAAGCGGTTAATTAGGAGAATAAATTTCGCCTGGTTAATTATGAAAATCTACACCATCTGGGCGTGGAATTAGGCGTCACCTTACTGCTAATTATCTCTCTTAGTGCGAAGCGCATCAATGAATTACATTTGCGAGCGAAGAAACATTATCTCGGCGTTTGCAAAGGGAGAAACATTGCACCTGCGTGCAATTCTTTACAGGTAGATTGCATTCAGTAATTTACTTTATTAGTTTTGAGGTACTGTCGTTCAGTTAACTGTATATTGTATGGTAGTGAATGGATGGTGAATTCTGCAGATTTTGTGACTGAAAATAGTGATCTAGGTATCATATGTATACATATATGTATATATGGATATATATATATATATATATATATATATATATATATATATATATATATATATATATATATATATATATATATATATATATATATAGCTTAATGATAAATAATATTGCCAAGACCAGGAAGAACATTCTTTATTGTACAAGCTTTCGAGGTATAAAACCTCATCATCAGGCTGAAAAAAACCGACAAGGATGAGAATCAATAAAATTACAATAAAATGAATTGTCATAATAAATCTTCAGCAAAAATACTAACGAAATATATAAAATGAACAAGTAAATACAAACTAAAAGGGTGAGACGTAAAATAACGAAAAATTAAAAACACAAACATAAAAATATGAAAATAAAACTAAAGTGAAATATAAACAAACTACCACTCACAAAGTAAAATATTTAACGACCTAATTGAGTACCTACTATGAAATTACACGATAGCTAGTTGAATACCAGACGAGTTGTTCAATTCCGGCTTCATCTTTTTAATAGTCAGCGACTCTGAAATTAAAAGGTCCAGTCTATTTGAACAAAAAGACAGTACCCGAAAATCCAGGTCAGTGAAAGGATGGTCTTGTGTTAAACTGTGTTCTCTAATGGCAGAAAAGGGTGGTTTGGAAAGGGGAAACCTAGTTCTAATAGAAAGACCTCTGTGTTCCAAAATTCTGTGTCTGAGCCAGCGGGAACTAGATCCCACGTATCGCAGACCACACTGCGAACAAGTGAACAAGTAAACGACACAGGAATTAAGGTCCACAGGCAGAGTAGGCTTCTCTCTCAAAAGTGATCTTATTGTAAAAGGATTACAGAAAACAAACCGGAAACTGATTTGAGGGAAACAATGCTTAAGTATTTCTTGTAACTTTTTTCGGGCCATATAGCTACTATGACCAAGGTAAGGCATTGTTTCCCTCAAATCAGTTTCCGGTTTGTTTTCTGTAATCCTTTTACAATAAGATCACTTTTGAGAGAGAAGCCTACTCTGCCTGTGGACCTTAATTCCTGTGTCGTTTACTTGTTCACTTGTTCGCAGTGTGGTCTGCGATACGTGGGATCTAGTTCCCGCTGGCTCAGACACAGAATTTTGGAACACAGAGGTCTTTCTATTAGAACTAGGTTTCCCCTTTCCAAACCACCCTTTTCTGCCATTAGAGAACACAGTTTAACACAAGACCATCCTTTCACTGACCTGGATTTTCGGGTACTGTCTTTTTGTTCAAATAGACTGGACCTTTTAATTTCAGAGTCGCTGACTATTAAAAAGATGAAGCCGGAATTGAACAACTCGTCTGGTATTCAACTAGCTATCGTGTAATTTCATAGTAGGTACTCAATTAGGTCGTTAAATATTTTACTTTTGTGAGTGGTAGTTTGTTTATATTTCACTTTAGTTTTATTTTCATATTTTTATGTTTGTGTTTTTAATTTTTCGTTATTTTACGTCTCACCCTTTTAGTTTGTATTTACTTGTTCATTTTATATATTTCGTTAGTATTTTTGCTGAAGATTTATTATGACAATTCATTTTATTGTAATTTTATTGATTCTCATCCTTGTCGGTTTTTTCAGCCTGATGATGAGGTTTTATACCTCGAAAGCTTGTACAATAAAGAATGTTCTTCCTGGTCTTGGCAATATTATTTATCATTAAGCTAAGATTTCCAAGTAGCTGCCCAATTGAGACTATATATATATATATATATATATATATATATATATATATATATATATATATATATATATATATATATATATATTATATACAGTATATAAATAAATAAATAAATAAATATATATATGTATATATATATATATATATATATATATATATATATATATATATATATATATATATATATATATATATATAAGTATAAGTATAATTTTTTTCAATAGTCCCAACAGCAATACCTCATACCATCTGGTAACACTTAGCCACAAACAAGCAAGGGATGAGAGAATTGTAACAGGGAGGAAATTAGCACATTTCTGCTAGATCTAGGCGTTTAAATTCATGCGGTTCAACCTGCAATTTAGAGACCAATAAATTGCTCTCACTCGGCAGCAAATCCTCGCGGAGATGCAACAATTAGTTGCAATTTATAACCGACCATTAACTGTTCTAAAGGCCTTCCTAGCGCAATTAGAGGGATGGCAATGTAGTAAAATGTCAAAATTTGTCATTTTAGAAGCCACGGTACCTCACCCTTCTGCCAAGTTTATATATATAAAAAAAATGCCTATTAAAACAACCGCTGTATCTACCAGGATTTCATCAACGCCTACGCACAGTTCCTCTTTATTTGCAACCTTTTGTAATGCCAAAATGCGTTTTACTTTCGCATCTCGAGTGTTTTCTACCGTAACCTTTCTGGAAATACTCGCTATATGACTTTATAGAATGGGGTTCACTTTTTGCTTTCCCGCAAAGGTTATTTCCTTTGTCGCTGGCGCTGTTAGGAAAAGCTCAACTGGGTAAATTTCTGTCGTCCCGCAAGTCTTGCGCAATTTCTGTTTATATTTTTACGTTATTCCTATCACACTTTTTTCAGTTTTCTGTAATAGAAAACTATTGTGCCGGCTTTTGTCTGTCCGTCCGCACTTTTTTCTGTCCGTATTTTTTTTCTTTCCCCACTTTTTTTTTCCGTACTTTTTTCTGTCGACGCTTTTTCTGTCCGCAATTATTCTGTCCGCCCTCAGTCTTAAAAACTACTGTGGCTAGAGGGCTGCAAGTTGGTCTGTTGATCATCCAACCTCCAATCATCAAACATACCAAATTGCAGCCCTCTAGCATCAGTAGCTTTTATTTTATTTAAGGTTAAAGTTAGCCATAATCGTACTTCTGGCAGCAATATAGGATAGGCCACCACCGGGCCGTAGTTAAAGAATCATGGGCCGCAGCTCATACAGCATTATACAGAGACAGCCAACAGGAAATTTTTATTTGGCTATAACATATTTCTGATATATTTAGCTTCAGAGAGAGAGAGAGAGAGAGAGAGAGAGAGAGAGAGAGAGAGAGAGAGAGAGAGAGAGAGAGAGAGAGAGAGAGAAACTAGGTAAATATTAGAACTTGTAACGGAATAGTAAAATATCATATTTTTCCTCATAAATTTTTTTTACTTATAAATTCTTATGCTTCGGTATTTTACATCATGGTATTTAATGTTTACTTAAAACCAAATATTTACAGAATGTTTTTTGATGTTAAATAAAACCAAATGCAATTTTCATCATGAACAACAACTTGAAACATCATATTATCATTTGCTCTAATCCCACAACCAACTTCGTTTTACAATTCATCGCGCAGTACCAGAAAATAAATATTTAATAGAAATGAGGCCATCACAGAGAAATACTATATATTCAGCATAATACTTACAAACATAGGGGTAAATTAATATGAAAGTGGCTTCATCATTGCATGGAAATCATTGAGAATTTTTACAGCGGGTAATATCATCTGCTATTGAAGTCTTCATTAAGTGAGGTGTCTGAAACAAACGCATTTTCCTTGACTGGGGAAAGGTTGATGCGCTTTGAGCATCTGTTAATCCAAAACTAGTTAATGAAACAGTCACTTTTTTTTTATATATTTTGAACTATCCTTACAATCCTAATTGTAACCTCTACACGCGTGTAGTAGGTGATTGTTCATAAACGGGAGAATGAGTAAAATGAAGGATTTCTCAACAAATTTATCATATTTAGCCTTCTCTTTGTTTAGGAAACATTTTAGGTAACAATTATGTACGTAAATTTTTTGTTGTAAACACCAGGATGTTATTCATTTAATAATTTTGCTATGTTCACTGTTCTAACTATATCCATTAATGGTAATAATTTGTGTTCTATAATGACTGCTTTCCAATTTTCATCAGCATTTTCAAAGGAAACAAGAACGCAGTTGAACAGAGAGAAAAATAAAAATACTAAATGCAATTCACAATGATGACAGTACAAGGAAATAATCAATAACACCTTTTTTCACTTATGGTACGAAATTAACAATTATTGATTACTGATTAATTTCAAGCAGTAATAAAAGAATTACCAAGGAGACGTGGCAATTCCAAATCGAGAGAGAATTCAACACATAATAAAGGTCATGGTTACCAATCATCGATTCTGTTGAAATCTATTCCCGTGGGCTTGATTCCGTTGCAGAGAGAATAGTCCCCAAGGACATGCAAAGAGAATTTCTAATAAAACGTATGGATTAGACCTCTTTACAAATTTCCCTGGAATACGAAATTAGCAGATGAACTTAATCAAACTGATAGTAAGCAAACCTAGAAGTGTATGGTGAGTTTATAGTTTTTTTTTTACATATTATTATTATTATTATTATTATTATTATTATTATTATTATTATTATTATTATTATTATTATTATTATTATTATTATTATTCAGTATCTACTAATTACCTGACCCAAAGAATTATGACGATAAATTATTTACAACTTCAAAAATTCACAAAAAAATAAAAAATCGTCCAAAATAGGTTATTATTATTATTATTATTATTATTATTATTATTATTATTATTATTATTATTATTATTATTATTATTATTATTATTCAGCATCTCCTAATTATCTGACCCAAAGAATTATGACGATAAATGAATTTTACCTTAGAAAATTCAGAAAAAAATTCAAAAATACTATGAAATAGGACTTGAAAACTCTTTGAACCTAAAATGTCAACAAAATGTCCTTTCACTTTCATCCTGAAACACATTTGAAGTCAAGCACTTTTCGTTTTAAAGATCTTTAACCCAGATCCACACAATGAAATGCTTGATATCAAGTAGCAGAGTACCCAGATGACACTCCTCTGCTAATGGACACTAATTAGAAGCATTTTTCATCTTATAAATTATGAATCTTTAGCACTATTGGACGTTCTCTCTCTCTCGATATTGCGGTTAAGAGGATTTGATTCTAAGTATCAGTTCGTTCTCAGAGGACGTTGGCTCTTCCTACACCACTAAAGACTCTCTCTCTCTCTCTCTCTCTCTCTCTCTCTCTCTCTCTCGACTCGTGGCTTTTACCTACGAACTGACTGACCTCCCCTGACAGCCGAGAAGGCGAATTAGGACGAAAGAGAAGATTGGGGAGAACAAAAGAAGAAAATGAGAGGAAGTATAGACGAAACAATAGTCTGTAAGGAGAGAGCCTAGCAGAGATGAAAGGGTTTGGATAGTATGTTGCATACTGTTACAACACCGCGTTTATTGAGCAATGTCGTTATTCTTGGCGTCTGAAACAAAGGCATTATTACCTCTTATGTCAGTGGAAAGGTTTTTTGGTAATGGTTGTGTTATTGTAAAGGTACAAAGTAAAGCAGGAATGGTAAACTTAGCAACACCGTGAACTGTGTTTACAGTTAGGGTTATATCGTATAATTAAACCTAGGAAAGGTATTTGCACGATATTCTCCAAACATCGTTTGGGATTAAGCGAGAAAAGGGCTTTTGAGTTCACCTCTAATATTTGTTAACTTTATTGAAAATTTAGCTATTTGAAAATGACTCTGGATGGTCAATAAATCACCTTAGTTCACTGACTTATTACCGTACATTCATAACAGGCTA
>NC_089765.1:16448820-16458820 GCF_040412425.1 Macrobrachium rosenbergii | reverse complement strand
CGGGGCGGGTTTACCTAGACAAACAATAAATACTAAGAACCTCCGAGTACCTGGCGTAGTAATGGAGGACCGCCACTCTGAAGCAAGCAAAATTGCCCTAAGGGAGAAGGTCTCTGCAACGCTCTTAAATATTCCCCGGGGAAATTCTTGGGAGAAGCTTCCTATTCACCGGATGGTAATAACACGAAGTGCAAGAACAAATACCAATAAACAGAAGGTAAAGAACAAATACAAACAGTTGCGAAGGAAGGAGTGACAAAAACAAGTAGTGAAAAGAGAGGAAAGAAAGTTTAAGAATCGTTTTTTTTTTTTTTTAGTTTTTTAAGGGATTTTTATTTATTATTTTCGTTTTAATTTCTGGTACTTTTTACTGAATTTCGGAAAGACAAAATTACACGTGAATTAACATATGTATATATATATACATATACATATATATATATATATATATATATATATATATATATATATATATATATATATATATATATACATATACATATATATATATATATATATATATATATATATATATATATATATATATATATATATATATATATATATATATATAGGTAGAAAGTTTTATACATACAGCAATTCTCCATTCTGTTTTATAACTCACATTCTGGAAACCTTTAAAGGTATACTGCAAACTAAAAGAATGCGATCTTGTAGATAATCAAACTGCAATTTATCTTAGAACACTCTAAGTAAAAATGACATTACATTACAATTCGTCCCTATATTAATGATTTTCAGAAGCATTACGAAATCACGTTATTATTAGTTAAACTTAAATTACGGACGAAAGTTTTCCGTTATTGCACCATAACAGAATATCGTCCTTTATATAACATAGCAGGCTTTTAATCCCTCTGCGATGTCCCATAAACACGCCCAACACTCAGGAGGATAAGTAACCCTGAACTTGTCTCTATCAACTTTAAACTTAGAGAGAGGCACAAGGGATAATTAAGTCTTTTTATAGCATTTTCCGACCCCGCGTTCCTCTTATCTCTAGTACACAGTCCCGTGGGCTGGAAGACTTCCCGCAGTCCTACTCGGCTTGCGACTGCTAATTGCTCCCGAGAGAAAATGTAGTTTAGACATTTTTTTAGGAACATTTGCGGACTTTGGTTTGTAAAATTCGATGTGACTGGTCCCGGTCGATCAGAGAAAAATTGGGGAATGTAATTTTCGGTTTTGTTTCACGATGAGGCTTTGCTAACATAGGCGATGTCTTGACAATCGTGGATCTTGATCAGGAGTAATCTACGATGCGTATATATATATATATATATATATATATATATATATATATATATATATATATATATATATATATATATATATTCTAAATTTTCTGGTATTCTTCAAGAACATGAAATCTTAAATAAGAAATCAATAAGAAAAAATTCTCTTAACTATGGGATTACGATACCGCGCAAACTCAAGAAAATGAGAATTTATTCAGGAATTCGTAAACAGCTTTCGAATATTAATACAATATTTTGTCAGCCGATTTTAAGCCTCAGTGATGATCAGATATCAGTTTCTTACAGAGTAAACAACTTATGTGTGGGTATAAAAATAAAGAAGGTTTATTCTCTCTAACATAATTTAGCTCATAATTCACAACCGTGATAAATAAAGCATACGTGCCCCCTTAGTCATCAGACTAAATGATATAAAACATCACTAACGAATCCTGACATTTATCACAAACAAACGGCTAAAACCAATCATCAGCAATGGAGACAGACAGAGAGAGAGAGAGAGAGAGAGAGAGAGAGAGAGAGAGAGAGAAGAACATGATGGAGGCGAAGAAGAAGAAGAAGAAGAAGAAGAAGAAGAAGAAGAAGAAGAAGAAGAAGAGAGAGAGAGAGATAGAGAGAGAGAGAGAGAGAGAGGAGAAGAAGAAGAAGAAGAAGAAGAAGAAGAAGAAGAAGAAGAAGAAGAAGAAGAAGAAGAAGAAGAGAGGACTGTTGTGAGAATTATGATGAGAAATCAGTTGTTTTATTTATGCCTGCTCGAGAGAGAGAGAGAGAGAGAGAGAGAGAGAGAGAGAGAGAGAGAGAGAGAGAGAGAGAGAGAGAGAGAACACAAATAATTTCCAAACATTAGCGAAAGCTGAAAATATTGGCAGGATTGATGGGAAACCCGTGGGTGACTAATTGGGTGGAATGTTTTACGGGTTTAATCTGACGTTTGTTGCTGTGGCTGTGGGCGTTCCCCGCTGCAAATGACGTGTCATTTGCAAGTAGAGAGACAAAGATGATAATAGGGCTGCTAAAAATAGTAATTATAATCTCGACCTGTAAAAGGTGGCTTTTGTTTTCTGAAAAGAAAACTTTTGTGCCGGCTTTGTCTGTCCGGCCGCACTTTTTTCTGTCCGCACTTTTTCTATCCGCCCTCAGGTCTTAAAAACTACTGAGGCTAGAGGGCTGTAAATTGGTATGTTGATCATCCACCCTCCAATCATCAAACATACCAAATTGCAGCCCTCTAGCCTTAGTAGTTTCTATTTTATTTAAGCTTAAAGCTACCCATAATCGTGCGTCTGGCAACGATATAGGCCAGGCCACCACCGAGCCGTGGTTAAAGTTTCATGGACAGCTGCTCATACAGCATTATACCGAGACCACCGAAAGATAGATCTGTTTTCGGTGGCCTTGATTATACGATGTACAGAAAACTCGATTCTTCGGTTCATTTTTTACTTTGTTTAAATAATGGTGTCCATTAGCGAAGGATTTATGTTTAAACTTCCCATGTGATATGCAGTAATATTAATCGGCTAATATTTTGAAAAGCATTAGTTTTAGCAATAAAATGGCCTACGACCTCACTTGTCTTTTGAGAGGTTGATGTATGCATATACTTAATTCGTATACTTACATACATACATACATAAATTCATACATACATACATACTTTCTATTACCTTCTGTTAATTCTTTCAGAGGAACATCATATTCTTTGGAAGCTTGAATTTCGAGTCAATGGCCCGTGTGGTCTTGTTCCATATGAATAGGGTTCATCTTCTGAATAATAATAATAATAATAATAATAATAATAATAATAATAATAATAATAATAATAATAATAATAATAATAACAATAATAATAATAATAATAATAATAATAATAATAATAATAATAATAATAATAATAATAATAATACATACATACATACATACATACATACATACATACAGATTAACTTCAGTACGAAATTCACGATTTTTCACATCGTGCCGTTAAAAAAAACATCTATACTTGTACTGTATAATTTTGAAAATAATAATCTGCATGCATACACACACACACACACACACACACACACACACACACACACACACACACATCAAAATAAGCGAGACAGCAAAGAAAACCTAAGTACTCACAAATAAATAAGAAGGACAAGTGATGTAAGTGTGTCGAAAAAAGTGGTTAGACCCTGTTGGTCCAAAGAGCTTTGAAACTAAATTGGAACCGACAGGGAGCGAGTGTCTCTTCCTTGATGGCGAATATTATTCACAGTACAAACGTTACACGGATGAAATTCAATCTGAGTTCGATGACTATTTTATGAAAAAGGGAAATGCTCTGAACAGCAATTTCCATTCGACGTAATCCTATACGAAAAACAGTGGCGCCCAAGCTTTGGGTAACAGTGTTTCGTTTTGTGGATTTTTGTGCAAACTTGAGCCATCGTTTACATAGGCTTGATGTTGTATGAGTTTTTGGTTAATTAAATTTGTGTTAAGTTTTCTCTGACTGTGGGTTTTTGTGAAAATATTCAGAATGATTTAGCGAAGGACTTCGAGAACTATAAAAAATCTTTATCTGAATACTTTTAAATAGATAAAAATACTTTTTTTCTCTTAATAGACTAAAAAGATCAACTGAAAGATAAGATATTTTCACAAATATTTGTTTTATTCTTCAGCGACAGAGATTTAAACCTATATATATATATATATATATATATATATATATATATATATATATATATATATATACCTGTATATATATATATATATATATATATATACCTGTATATATATATATATATATATATATATATATATATGTATGTATATATATATATATATATATATATATATATATATATATATATATATATATATATATATATATATATATATATATATATATATATATATATATATATATATATATATATATGTATATATATATATATATGTATATATATATATATATATATATATATATATATGTATATATATATATATATATATATATATATATATATATATATATATATATATATATATATATATACATATACATACATACATACAAACATATGTGTGTGTGTGTGCATGCGTGTGTCAGTGTATGTATATATATATGTGTGTGTATTCATAGACAAACGAAGATTAAACTTCCCCTCCTCTCCCCAACTTCCAGGCTGGGCTCCAGAGAACTCATTTAAAACTGTTTTTATCCAAAACATTGCATCCGAATTACATTTCACCCCTGTGTCGGTATTATATGCATAAAAATGCCACCGGTCTATTTTCAATAGCGAATCCAATAATGAAATTTACTGCCATCAATTGAGAGATTAAAAGATGTTACGCCGGAATTTCAATATCACAAACAACGCGGTGCTGGGGGAAGCTGTTTCGTGAATTAACTGGAGTGACTCTCTCTCTCTCTCTCTCTCTCTCTCTCTCTCTCTCTCTCTCTTTCTGTGTGTGTGTGTGTTATTGTATAACAATTATAAAATACAGATTATCTCAACCATAATGGAAACTTTTCAGATGTTTTCAAGTCAGGAAATGTACTCTCTCTCTCTCTCTCTCTCTGTCTCTCTCTCTCTCTCTCTCTCTGTCTCTCTGTCTGTCTGTCTGTCTCTGTCTCTCTCTCTCTCTCTCTCTCTCTCTCTCTCTCTGTTTTACTCTAAAAAAATAGAAAATACAGGTTATCTCAATCATAAAGGAAACCTATCAGCTTTTTTCAAGTCATGAACTGTACCCATACTCTCTCTCTCTCTCTCTCTCTCTCTCTCTCTCTCTCTCTGTTTTACTCTAAAAAAAATGGAAAATACAGGTTATCTCAATCATAAAGGAAACCTATCAGCTTTTTTTAAGTCATGAACTGTACCCATACTCTCTCTCTCTCTCTCTCTCTCTCTCTCTCTCTCTCTCTCTCTCTCTCTCTCTCTCTCTCTGTTATTCTAAAACTCTAAAACTAGAAAATTCAGGTTTTGTCTGCCATTAGGACAAATTACAACAATTTTTTCAAGTGAGCAACAGTATAATACAGATGAACCTGCGGTCTACAGTGGATGGTTGTTTCTTGTTTACAACCTTTATATAAAATCTATGACAAAAGGTAGAACTAGACAAATGATAATAATAATAATAATAATAATAATAATAATAATAATAATAATAATAATAATAATAATAATAATAATAATAATAATAATAATAATGAACAGAAGTCGTACCAAGGAATTCCTTTACGTGGTCTTATGATAATAATAATAATAATAATAATAATAATAATAATAATAATAATAATAATAATAATAATAATAATGAACAGAAGTCCTACTAAGGAATTCCTTACGTGGTCTTAGAGTCTTTCCCCATATCCCGAGTTTACAAACTCGTACATATTTCTTCAACTTAGATCCTTTAATCACCCACAGCTTCAAAGTTAGGATTCGTTGCCTCCTTATAAGACAAATCCATTTTTTGAAGACTGAATACACACAGGAGGGTAACTTTAGTCATCTATGTGGATTAAGTAAAAATTAAAGCTTTAGTTAGGAAACTCCAACGTGAATTTAAGAGTGAAAATTGTAAATCCTGGTTTTAAATAAGTTAAGATTAAGGGGCAGTGATAGACTTGGTTTCTCTACAAAAGCGAAAGTATAATAAATTTACATTTTTTTAAATGTTGGTATTGGTTGGATATAGTGTTTACGTGTGTTTGTGTGTGTGTTAGAGAGAGAGAGAGAGAGAGAGAGAGAGAGAGAGAGAGAGAGAGAGAGAGAGAGAGAGAGAGAGAGAGAGAGACTCTGACTCAAGTATCCCAGCCAAATAAGCTCTCGAGAGGGGGAAAATATTATCGAGGTGTTCCCTCTCCCGGAAAATCTCGTGACGTGAGAGGAAGATGTCGAGTCAAAAATTCACCTGCCTCGTATTTTCTCCCTCACGACTCCTTCCACTGAATGAATGCAACGTAAGAGAGACGGCGTAATCTAATCAATTTTCTCATTTCGTCGTAAGTGTCTAATATTTCTGGCGTGCATCTCCAACCCCACCCCACCCCAGGGCCCCCAAGGAAAAAAAAAGACGATTCGAGACAAGATTCTTCTTTGTTCTTTTTTCCAGGATTTTTTTTTTTTGGGGGGGGGAGGACTTGCAAGTTTGTGAGTTACTGATTTGTAAGCAACTGGGATTTTGTGATTCTTTTTTTTTAATACATCTTTGTTTGGTACTGATTTGTAAGTAAATGGGATTTTTTTACATTTTTTTGTTTTGTTTTCAAAGTATATATATTTATTTGGGAACATTTTTTGTGTGTATATGACATATATTTGTGCATTTTCCTTATCTTGATTTCTGTTTGGTCTTTAAGTATCAGCAAACAGAAAGCAATAATTTATAATTAATTAGTTATGTAACTGTAACAGTGAATATCTGAATGCTCTTTTCTTTAAAATACATGTTAGTGTATTCTTTTATCTTAATTTCTGTTTGCCGTTCAAATGTCCATAAACAATAAAAATATAAAAAATTACTTTGATATTCAAATCGATTTGTAATTCCTTTCGCAACCTGTCAACCCCACCGAAATTCAAAAGTGACGTGAGATATAAAAATATTTATCTTTGGATAATATTAGCCCATTAAACAAAATGCTTGACTATATATAAATAAACGAAAAATAAGCAAACCTAACGATGAATGAAATCGAGAACTCGTTGATATCAACATATTGCAAACAGTGATGTGAATTGCAATGCAAAGAGAGTGAGCCAACCTTTCAGATGAACTCACGTTTCGCAACGTACAAATAACACTCCTACACATTGATTTCAACACACTGTCATCAAAAGACTGTTGTGTAAGAAATAACTAAATAGGTGAATGATTTATTCAAGTGCGTTTTGAAAATTCCTTCAAGGTTTTATCAGCTAGAATTTTTCTCTGAGATTAAGCAGATGTTATGTACAAAATAAAAAAAATAAAAATAAATAATCAAATAAAAATATATAAATAAATAAATGCAAATAAATAAAAAAATATAAATAAATAAAAATATGTAAATAAAATAATGAATAAATTAATAAATAAAAATAAAAAATAATAATAATTAAAAAAATATTGTACAATAAACAAGAAATATGCAGGAAGATTATACATTCAGATGCTCTGAGGATGTATAAATCCCCCAGGTTAAATGATGGTCGATAGCCGAATCAAAAGGGTAGAAATTCAGGCTGAATATGTTATAGATAATTCATGTATCTCGAAATGACTAGTAGAGAAAGCACCTTCTCTGTTGTTTCCATTCACAGTATATCATTATTTATTGGGCTATTTGGAATATGTATCAGGTTCAAGTCTGTTATCATTCCCATCCTCTCCAAATCTTTACATCACTTATTTCTTTTTAAAACGAGAATCACGGTCGAATTTATATAAAAATTAAAAATGTTTTAATCGTCTTCTTCGTCATTTCTCTGATTCCTCCTTCACGATTTATTCAATTCTTGCTTATTAACATCACTTTACTCACATTAATTACCTCTTCTTCCCTTCATCGTCTCTAGTAACTCATGCCAGCTTTCTCTTTCTCAGTCACTAGTTGCAAGTCAGAATGATACTCACTTAGCATCGTTACGATAATAAAGTGAATTTTTAATTCTTCTCCACCAATAAGTAACATCAACATTTTATTCCTCTCATAATCTCAAGAAATTATATCATTATCCTTTGTGTGTTTATTCCAGTTACCATAAATAGAGATTTTTAAATTTTTCCTCACTATCAATGACATCGCCATATCATTCCTTTCATAATCTCGAAAAATCACTATTTTCCTCTGTCGATTCATCTTCTTCCTTACCATCAATAACTTCATTTCATTTTCCTCTGTCGATTTATCTTCTTCCTCACTATCAATAACATCGCCATATCATTCCTTTCATAATCTCGAAAAATCACTATTTTCCTCTGTCGATTCATCTTCTTCCTTACCATCAATGACTTCATTTCATTTTCCTCTGTAGATTTATCTTCTTCCTCACTATCAATAACATCACCATATCATTCCTTTCATAATCTCGAAAAATCACTATTTTCCTCTGTCGATTTATCTTCTTCCTTACCATCAATAACTTCATTTCATTTTCCTCTGTAGATTTATCTTCTTCCTCACTATCAATAACATCACCATATCATTCCTTTCATAATCTCGAAAAATCACTATTTTCCTCTGTCGATTCATCTTCTTCCTTACCACCAATAACTTCATTTCATTTTCCTCTGTCGATTTATCTTCTTCCTTACCACCAATAACATCACCATTTCATTCCTCTCACAATCTCAAGAAATCACTCTATTTTCCTCTGTCGATTTATCTTTTCCTTACCACAAATAGCGTCAACATTTCAGTCCTTTCATAGTCTCGAAAAATCACTCAATTTTTCCCTGTAGATTTATCTTCCTCCTTACCATCAATAACTTCACTTCATTCTCCTCTGTCGATTCAGCTTCATCCTTACCATCAGCAACTTCAATAAATTTCCTCTGTCGATTCATCTTCTTCCTTACCATCAATAGAATCACCATTTCATCCCTTCCATAAACTCGAACAATCAGTCAATTTTCCCCTGTCGGTTTATTCCAAACAACAGCACGAGTCTCTATCTCGCAGCGTATCGCAGCTGTTCTCCTTTAAACGATATCGTATGCCCTTTCCCTGGCTACGGTAATTTATGTCAGTAATGTCAAAGTTGCCTGTTTTATTTCGTTCTTGTCTTTTGCGGATCCGTCTACAATTTGGGAGATCGGGCGATGTTTCTCTCGCAGTGCCAAATAACGTGTCATTAGTGGGATGTTAAGAGAAATTATAGAAGAATAATGATTGCAGTTTGATGTGATTGTAATATTCTCTCTCTCTCTCTCTCTCTCTTTCTCTCTCTCTCTGAAAAAGAGGCTTACAATTAAGTACCAGAGCTTTCAGCTTTACGATGGCAAGTGGTGTCATCATCAGCTTTGGTTATTTCATCATGGGAGGTTTTCATAGTCAAATTATCGATTGATGAGATTTTTTTGTCTAAAGGAGAGATATAGATCCTATTATATATACATATGTGTATATATAAATAATATATATATATATATATATATATATATATATATATATATATATATATATATATATATATGAATTACCTACTTATCATGTAATATTTATATCGGTCATCTAAAGTAAGTAAATATGTAAACATGGATTCCGGCTGATATCTAATTTAAACAAGAAAGTCACCAAATGCGTAAGACCTAAAAATATTGCTACATACTTTCGAAAATAAATAAACACGGACAGAAATAGCCTCATGAAAAATAACCCACGGCCACGCTTTCATTATTGTCTAAAACTGCATAAAATATACCTAACGAATCCTGCAATTTTTCACAACGAAATGACCAAAACTTGATGAATAGTCTCGCCCTAATGTCAGGAATAAAAAAAAAAAAAACGCCAATAGTTCACAAGTAAACAAAAGCTTAACATATTGTCAGAATTAACAGCCTCCCGTTTGACTAATTGACTGACATGCTTTGTCAGTTTGACGAGTTTAAGCTGATGCGATGTTACGGGGCGGGGGGCGGGGGCGGTGTTGGTGTTCGAAGTTGTGAGTGACTTGACATTTGTAAGCAGAGAGAAAAAATTATGTGTAGAGAGTAAGATCTTTAAC
>NC_089765.1:16433820-16443820 GCF_040412425.1 Macrobrachium rosenbergii | reverse complement strand
GGTTGGGCTAGATAAATAAATATCTTTTATTTAATTTCATTTAACTTTAATTTCATTTAACTTACCATGTCGTAAATCAACGATTTTTTCAGTAGAAATGGATCTCAGATTTTACAAAGGAGATTTCATTCTACAACATAAAACCGAGATATATATATATATATATATATATATATATATATATATATATATATATATATATATATATATATATATATATATATATATATATATATATATATATATATATATATATATATATATATATATATATATATATATATATATATATATATATATATAAATTCTGTTCGTCAAAAAATCAACAATTTTGCTTCTTATTTTCTGAGTAATTTATGTCCTCACGGATTTCGCAAACGGAGGCATAAGAACAGTAATTTTCTCGAGGACGCATTAACTCCTTTTAAATAAGTGATGCAGCATTTGACGACTTCTTGAAATATCAAGGGTTCGTGTTATTTTCCTTGCAATATATCAACGATTGCTTCACGTCAAAATTCTTGTTGGAAAAGATTCTCGTTAAGTTTAATGGTTATCACAGGTTTCGAATGCTGTCGATATGTTTTATTTTTATTGGTAATTATGAAGATTTGGGCATATTTATTGGGGAGAGAGTATCAGTCCTCTCAAGTGAAATAGTGAAATAAAATATTGCTCTATTTTGAAGGGAGGTTTCTTTCACTCCTAAAAAAATATAAAGCTATCATTTGTTTCTGACAAAAATTTCAGCCATGTAAATGCACGTATATTTTGCAATATATCCAGAGTTACATTTGAGGAAAATTTTAAATCCAAAATAGAATATCGAAAAGCGATTTAACTTCCGTATACTGACCCCTGTGTCTTTTGCAATATATCTAGAATTACATTTAAGATGATTGCCATATTTTATCTTAAAAAATACGCATATCTTGGAACATTTTTAAACCCAAAAATAACACCGAAAAGCGATTTCAATTACGTATACTGACTCTTGTGTCTTTTGCAATATATCAAGAATAACACTCAAGAAAAGGGTTATTCTATCTACAAAAATGACTCATCTTGGAACATTTTTAAAACCCCCAAAAATAAAATCGGAAAGCAATTCAAACTACGCACACCGACTGATGTGTACATCTGTATCTGCAGCGAGATACGAAAGGACTCTCTTACCTAACCTTTCAGCCTCCCACCCCACCCGCCCCCCTCCGCTCCTGGCTACAATACACGTCAAGTCCGTTGTGCCATTAATGAAAGGGATGCACTATCTCTCTCTCTCTCTCTCTCTCTCTCTCTCTCTCTCTCTCTCTCTCTCTCTCTATCTTTCCCTTTGGTTGGAATATTGACATACATGGGGCATCGTTCTGCCGGGATATTGCTCAATGAGGCCATGGGTATCAGTACTCCCTATGCTTTATTCGGAGTTCTGGATGTCTCCTGCGGCTGTCTCTATCACTGTCTCTATGACTGTCTCTCTGACTGTCTGTCTGTCTGTCTATCTGTCCGTTAGGCCGGCTCCGGCTACTGTTTTCGTATAAGGGATAAGCCATGGTTTGCGTGGGATATGAGATGTTTTCAGTTTGACGTTGTCTTTCAGAAAAAAAAATACGGAATTCCCCTGGGAATATATTTAATATTCATATTTCAATTGCCCACATAGGAATGAAAACTCTTGATATTTCTTTAAATACTACAATAATCTTTTAAAAAGTTTAATGTATTATTATTATTATTATTATTATTATTATTATTATTATTATTATTATTATTATTATTATTATTATTATATATTTCATTTTGTTACTACAGTACGAATTTAATATGTTTAATTTCTTCTTCTTTTTCTTCTTCTTCTTCTTCTTCTTCTTCTTCTTCTTCTTCTTCTTCTTATTATTATTATTATTATTATTATTATTATTATTATTATTATTATTATTATTATTATATTTTATTTTATTACTATAGAACGAATTTATTATGTTTAATTTCTTCTTCTTCTTCTTCTTCTTCTTCTTCTTCTTCTTCTTCTTCTTCTTCTTCTTCTTCTTCTTCTTCTTCTTATTATTATTATTATTATTATTATTATTATTATTATTATTATTTCATTGTCCCTTTCTACCCGTAATATATTCAGTACTCAACCTTAAACTACGTTCGCTGAAAATCCGTGGAAGGTAAGACAGTCTAAATTTAGCAGAATCACAACATAAAAAAAAAGAATTTAGAAGAAAAACATCGGTGCTAATGAGCAACCCTCATTAATTCGTGGAAAAAAAAAAACTTCCTCTGAAACTTTTGCAGTCGCAGTTCTCTTATGGAAAAGATAGGTCATTTTTTTTCTTATCTTGTTTGCTCATCATAATCTAGTACGGTGCGTCACTGTACTGCGACTGGTAGCAGTAAGTGAAAGATTCACAGTTATGAATGTGAGGCAAGCTGTATTTTTCAAAATGCATGAATGTATGTAAGTATATATATATATATATATATATATATATATATATATATATATATATATATATATATATATATACACATATATATGTGTGTATATATATATATATATATATATATATATATATATATATATATATATATATATATATATATATATATATAGAGAGAGAGAGAGAGAGAGAGAGAGAGAGAGAGAGAGAGAGAGAGAGAGAGAGAGAGCACTCTGCTGGCCGTGAGTTCGAATCTCCGACCGGTCAGTGAAGAATAAAAGAATTTATTTCTGGTGATAGAAATTCATTTCTCTCTATAATGTGGTTCGGATTCCACAATAAGCTGTAGGTCCCGTTGCTAGGTAACCAGTTGGTTCTTAGCCAGGTGAAATAAATCTAATCCTTCGGGCCAGCCATAGGAAAGCTGTTAATCAGCTCAGTGGTCTGGTTAAACTAAGATATTCTTAACTTATTGTATTTATACATACACACATATATATATGCACATGTATATACAGTATACACATATATGTATATATATACAGTATATATATATATATATATATATATATATATATATATATATATATATATATATATATATATATATGTATATACTTATACTTATACATATTCAACAACATAAAACCTACCCGTATTATTCTCGACTGCAACATGGCGCAATCAACCTATGCACCACAGATTGAGATGAACAAATGCAACCGAATTTATATGAGATTAAAGCCGAACAAAAGGCGTTAAGGCTTCCCAGGGAATGTAATTAAGACCTGATTTCAGTCATTCAATGGTGGACCTGATTTTTTTTTCGGGATGAACGCAGGAATGGGTATTCGTGATATGCAAGCTGCAATGTAATTAATATTTCGAAATCGTTTACTGATGATTAAATTAAAGTATGTCTTTCACGGATTGTTGATAATAGATTATGTTATATATTTAATATTTGTTAATGTATCTCATGTATTTGATATTATATATATGTATACATATATGCATATATATATATATATATATATATATATATATATATATATATATATATATATATATTATATCTTAGTTAGGTTCTTTGCAGCGTGCCTTCGGCCCCTAGCTGCAACCCCTTCGGTTTCTTTTACTGAACCTCCTTTCATATTCTCTTTCTTCCATCTTACTTTCCACCCTCTCCTAACAATTGATTCATAGTGCAACTGCTTTGAGGTTTTCCTCCTGTTACGCCTTTCAAACCTTTTACTGTCAATTTCCGTTTCAGCGCTGAATGACCTCATAGGTCTCAGTGCTTGGTCTTTGGCCTAAATTCTATATTGAATCGATCAGTCAATCAAAGACCTGGCTGTTTGGGGCCGGTAAACGAGATGATGGTAGTTTATTACATGTCGACTACCTTTGGATTGCTGTACACTAGTTAAAGATAAAATGATTAAATTTAGGTGGAAACATTACATAGACATTATTTTCTGAAAACTATGAACGATATTAAAACGGGGTTTTGTTTTCATAATGCAAGCAAGTGATGAAGTTTTTTATACTAATTCTTATTGTAAGGAGGATGTTAACCCAACTGAGGAGTTAAAAGGTAGAAATTCTCTCTCTGTCCCTCTCTCTCACTTCAAGCAAATGATATTTGTATACTAATGCTTATTTTAAGCAGGATGTTAGCTCAACTGAGGAGCTGAAGGATAGAAATCTCTCTCTCTCTCTCTCTCTCTCTCTCTCTCTCTCTCTCTCTCTCTCTCTCTCTCTCTCTCTCTCTCTCTCTCTCTCTCTCTCTCTTAATGCAAGCAAGTGATGAAATTTGTATACCAATGCTTATTTTAAGCAGGATGTTAGCTCAACTGAGGAGCTGAAGGATAGAAATCTCTCTCTCTCTCTCTCTCTCTCAATGCAAGCAAGTGATGAAATTTGTATACCAATGCTTATTTTAAGCAGGATGTCAGCCAAACTGAGGAGTTGAAGGATAGAAATCTCTCTCTCTCTCTCTTTCTCTCTCTCTCTCTCTCTCTCTCTCTCTCTCTCTCTCTCTCTCTCTCTCTCTCTCTCTCTCTCTCTCTCTCTCTCTCTCTCTCTCTGTATGATGACTTTTCGAGCAACAATACCTTCAACATAATTAATTAATTCATGCACATCGTCGCCCCCATGACTTGGTCATCAACGACCTTCAACAGAAAATGTCATGAACAAATACTTCTGAAATGCCATGAAACGGACTAAATCCTTCAGCAACGCATACAGCAATTGCAACAAAGGCACAGTGCAATTTTCTAAAAGAACGGAAAGCACTAATTTTAGGTTACAAACCATTACAGATAATACTGCATAACCCACAGTGATATCATAAGGAAATTCCTGAGAGCCCTTCCAATAGAAGCAGCGCAGATGTAAGAAGTACATTGACAAAAGATTATGTTGATTTCTTACCTCGAAAAATATTTTCACTTTCCTATGGGCATTGCCTTGAATAACTTCTTGCTTGCATGCCTCTCAAAGTCTCACAGATATCGAGGCGTGTCTGTCATAATTCTGGTGGCGCTAGCTAAGGTCTGACCAGTCAGTCATACTCTCTTCTTCTCTTCAACATTAAAATAAATCACTCACAGTAAAATTAAACGTAACACCGTCAGCAGAGTCTAAGGCCAGGCCCCTAGAGAGTTCAAGACAAACTTCAGTAGCAAAGGCTTCAGTAGGATAGCAACACACAAAAGAAGTACACTGGGGTTTGAAGCTGCAACAACATCCTGCTGAAACAGTCGTCTGAGGCAAAGTCAAAGTCACCACTTCAAGATTTAAAATGAAGATATCTAACTTCTTCTTCGGCTAGTCCAGTATCAACAAAAGTCTTATTACAGTAAAATCCCAACAGTCTTCTGCATAAGAGGGACATTCTATACCGTCAAAAGATTGCTTTTCAATATAATGGCCTATTAGGTCTGTTTTGTGTGAATGTTTGCTACTCAAAATATTAATCATGATAATGATAATGTTTAGGCAACAGAACTCAAGCGCCTGTAAAAAACCCTTTTCCTCTTTGTGAATTTCCCTGTGAGTTTTCAAATGCTTTGGTAACAATGAAATGTAAAATTTATCAGCAGTATTTTGCATTTTTTTTTTTTTAGCTTTATAGGGTAACAACACCCTTTGCTTCGTATATTCTCAATACTTGGAGGCTTCGAATTCTCTTTGTTATTATAGATGTCCAGTAATCAAAAGCTATCTGTCCTCTCGCTGTAGTCCTATTTTCATATAATTTTACACTTTGTGGTGCCCTCAACCTCCTTATACTATCTGAGAAACTACTTGTTGGTGCGGGTCTCTCTACTGATACCAATTAGTCACTTTTTACACAAGCAGTCAAAATAACTACCTTAAAACTTTCATACATCATACAAAAGAATCAAAGGAATTTATTTTTTATTTTCTATTTAATGATTTTGCATACCCCATAACAGAAATCAATAACTACTGGTTACTCCAATGTGGTGTGCACTAGCACACAATTTGGAGCCAGTTCCGCTTTCATTGCAACACTGTAGCGTTGCATATTCCTCTAAATCTCCAGAACTCTTGCAAAACTCTTTCCAGGTAGTCGCGTGTTTGTTGCAACACAAGGTTGTCGATCAATGAAGCTAAGCTCTACTTAGTCTTTCAAGTACTTAGAGAGGTCTCCAAGAAATCAGAACCAGTTGACATTAACACAAAAGCTGCCATGGCTTTCAGTAAGGCATAATATTAACTTTCGTCCACAAGTTTTGCAAAAACTCATCCATATTTGTATTTTCATGAATTAGTCATTGTTAAATTTACACTTACGTCTACCAAACGTCAGATAATCAATAAAAGAACATAGTACTCTGACAGATTTCCCAGAAAGTTCATTCTTTCTCGTTTATATCTCTAATATAATTTACCTGCATTTAATATGTCGCTGTTTCATTCGGTTTACTAAATCTAAGTACTTCTCCGGCCAAAAGTGAAACAATTGTTTCTTCACTACTGCTGTTACCACAACATTCATAAATTATATTAATGCATGATGAATCTCTCCTTTTTCCGTACAGAATGTTCACCCTTAAATATATTCTAAGTCACTTTTACCTATTATTTCCTCATCTCCTTTTAAATCTTAATTGTTCCTCTTAGTTATAAAAAGATTATATTACTATTTACCATAAAGGAGTATTTTTAGACACCCTTTTACACTACAGAAATACAAAGGTAACGCCACAAAAATGTATAAAAAATCACTATCACCTTCAATATGCATCTGATTGTTCTCAAAAGCGTCTAATTTACTGTGGACTCCGTCCAAGGTCGACAGAGGAAGTAATTCCTTAAGGGTTAACTCCTTCAGAAGCTTCTCAAGTGGTTGCTCTGACTCAATAAGCCTTCTCATCTCCTCCTCGAGGTTGTCTAACCTTGTAAGATTCGAGTAATATCTTTCTTTGTCCTCTTGAGTTTTCTGTGAAAGAAAACTAGTGAGATGGCTTTGTCTGTCCGTTAGCAGTTTTTCTGTCCGTTAGCACTTTTTCTGTCTGCACTTTTTTTGTCTGCACTTTTTTCTGTCCGCACTTTTCCTGTCCGCACTTTTTCTGTCCGTCCTCTGATCTCAAAGACTACTGAGGCTAGAGGGCTGCAAATTGGTACATTGATCATCTAGCCTCCAATCATCAAACACTCCAAATTGCAGCCCTCTAGCCTCAGAAGTTTTTATTTTATTTAAGGCTAAAGTTAGCCATAATCGTGCGCCTGGCAACGTTATAGGACAGGCCACCATCGGGCTGTGGCTGAACGTTTCATGGGCCGCGGCTCATACAGCATTATACGCTGTACAGAAAACTCGATTGCGTCGCAGAAACGTCGGCGCATTTTTTACTTGTTTTGTTTGTTTCTTAGCAGGAGCACGTAAAAACATTATCTAAGGATTTTTACGAAAATTTGACCAACGTTTGACACTGGAATCAAGTGGTTTGATTTTGGGAATATAATAAGTTTGGGAAGATATTATGTCTTATTAGAGGTATTGCTCAACCTTGGCGGAGATTTGTGGTTTTTAGATAATCTCATTATGAAAAATTGAAAACTAAGAGTATAGTTTTATATAAAAACGCATGACAGAACAGGGTAATATTCTTTGCGCTCATTATAAGTAAAGTAAAACAGTTCTCGCCAATGGAATTGTTTATTAATGTAAAATGTGTTAATTATTATTATTATTATTATTATTATTATTATTATTATCATTATTACTATTATTATTATTATTGCAGGTGCTATTCAAGTTAAGAAAATCAGAATAGTAAATTAACAAAACTAATACATGAACTTTGACAATGATAGATATTTTAATTGTTTTAAAAATGTTAGTAACAAAAATATTTCCCTTACAAAATTATGAGAGAGAGAGAGAGAGAGAGAGAGAGAGAGAGAGAGAGAGAGAGAGAGAGAGAGAGAGAGAGAGAGAGCTTTAATCTTAAATGTGTCTACTTACTATACTTTTTAACTCAGGCTTTATGAGAGAGAGAGAGAGAGAGAGAGAGAGAGAGAGAGAGAGAGAGAGAGAGAGAGAACTTTAATCTTATATGTGTCTACTTCCTATACTTTTTAACTCAGGTTTTATGAGAGAGAGAGAGAGAGAGAGAGAGAGAGAGAGAGAGAGAGAGAGAGAGAGAGAGAGAGAGACCCTTTAATCTTGACAATGCAGCACATGCTCAAACAAACTCGACGAAAAACACAGGAAAGAGGAAGTTCAGACCCAGAGGTTTTTTTTTTCTTATTTTTTTAATTAGTCAATTCCTCAGTAGTTTATTTACTCCGTTTGTCGTCGTCCCTTTATTTGCTAGAACCCTCGTTAGAACCGGATGCATTTTTGGCTGTAGGGACCTTTCAGTTTGGCCCACCCCCTTTCCTCCTCTCTTCCTCTCTCCCTCTTCCTCCTCCTCCTCCTCCCATTTCTCATCCCCTTACCATGCATTTTTCGTTGTAGGGACCTCTGAGTTTTGCCCTTCTCCTACTCTCTTCCTATCTTTCTCCTCTTCCTCCTCCTCCTCCATTTCATCCTACTCTTCCTTTTCCTCATCCTCCTCTTCCTCTTCATCCTCCCTCTCTTCCTACTCCTCCTCCTCCTCCTCCTTATCCTACTCCCCTCCTCCTCCCCTTTCTCTTCCTTCTCTTCCAACTCATCCTCTTCCTCCTCCAAATCCTCCTCTTCCTCATCCTCCACCTTCTCCTCATCCTCCTTCCCTTCCTCCTACTCATTCTCCTCTTCCTCTTCATCCTCCACCTTTCCTGCTCCTCCTCCTCCTCTCCTTTCTCTTCCTTCTCCTTCAACTCATCCTCTTCCCCATATCCTCCTCCTCCTCCCCTTTCTCTTCATCCTTCTCCTCCTCCAACTCCTCCTCTTCCTCATTCTCATCCTCCTCCTCATCCTCCTTCCCTTCCTCCTCCTCATTCGTTACTCAACTTGTGACTCTTTTTATTCTTCCTTTACCTCCTCCCGTTCTGTTCCTATCTCCTCTTTTATTTTGCATTCCGTTCGAGTAGGAACAAGAGTCTTGTTAAATACTCCACAGGCGGTGGGTGCGTAACCTTCTGCCGGACTTTTGAATAGTTCTTTTCAATTTTCGCCCTTTTTTCATATTAAGTTTTGTTTATTATTCTATTTTTTTATGGGAATAAAAACCTCTGTGGGTTTTTCATTTGTCACCTCTGCTGCATTTTGTATCAGTGCGAATTTTTTAGACAGGTTGAATGACTCTCTCTCTCTCTCTCTCTCTCTCTCTCTCTCTCTCTCTCTCTCTCTCTCTCTCTCTCTCTCTCTCTCTCTATATATATATATATATATATATATATATATATATATATATATATATATATATATATACATATATATATATATATATATATATATATATATATATATATATATATATATATATATATATATATATATATATATATATATATCTTGTATCACAGGAATAACAATGTAATTTGAAATATAGACAGTACAGAGCCACAAAAAAAAAAAAATTGAAACAATGGAGTACCAGCACTTTCTCCTTTGCTTGAAGGCATATTCAAGCAAAGTGTATGACTTAGAGTAAAGGTGAATGATCTTACACGCCACTGTTACTCATTCTTCGTGGCCAAATATATGTGATACGACTTGAATAATCCTCTTTCATTACGAATAATAACTAATCAAATTAGGTTCATCCTTTTGATGACAATTAAGGTAATTCTCGTGTGATTTTTCTAAATTATGACTTTACCCAATTACGATCTAATTTTCTGAACAGGGACACGGGAAATGAGCAGAAAATATAAATTCAGTATCAATATTTTCCCTCTATATTCTTTATTTTAAACATTGACCATAAATATAGTCTGTTTCCTTGCATTTATTTGAGATGCCTTTTCACCGAACTTTATTCTGTACTCAAACTCGCATTAGGAACTCCAAAATACGTTGACACAACGTTCCTATAGATCCTTTATAAACCAATTCTATTGCTAAATGTATAACTAACCTC
>NC_089765.1:16426320-16431320 GCF_040412425.1 Macrobrachium rosenbergii | reverse complement strand
TTTTTAGAAAAATATTCACTTCTGGGGGTCTCTGCTCTTACATAGTGGCAGCTCTTAAGGATATGGAATCGTTGGAATTATAAAGATAAATGCTCTTGGTCTCCATACCGTCTAGCCTCTTCATTTCTCAACCAAGAGAGTTACCAACTCGTCTTTTTCGTTGCATCTGCAGACGACACCTTGCCTGAGTTGTGGCCATTTGGGCGAACTCTATTTCTTAAAACAATCTGGCATTACATCGTTAATTGTTGGTCATCTCTTACAATAATTATTAAAAAATTTATATATAATCAATAAAGGAATTAAAGAGGGTCTCTTGATATTATGACGCAATTTGCATAAAAAATTAAATAGTTTTTTGCTTACTACTCTGAATTCCATTCTACGTCATTAACAACAGAAACTGGCCACTCGTCTTCGAAGAAAAAAGTGGCATAATTTGCACTTTAGTACGTTTTCTTTATTTGAAATCTATTTAAAAATATTTTATACAGAATTTCGGACTTTTGGATAATGGACATACATACAAAACGACGAAATATGATTAAAAATGTCAAGTATATCAATCTCTCTCTCGAACAACACACAAACTTTAAAAGACATACTGCATCTCTCTCTTTCTCTCTAGCTGCCTTTGGCCTACAGGACATGTTGAATTTATTTCCATGCTGTTTACTTGTTTTACGAACGGCCCAACTATTTCTCTCGGCCTGAGTTATATACATACATCGTCTGCAGGTAACAGAAACTAAACGTGACATCACGTAACATAACACTAATTTGCTTCAATATCTCATTTTTATTATTTTTTATATTCCTAATTTTTTCCTCTATATTTCTTCTTCAAATGATTTGCGACAGCCTCTTGGCCAAATGCCTAGGTCTTTTTTCATTAATTCTGCTTCTCTAAATTGTTAATTTTTCAACACCCTCTAGGCAGCTGCCTTGGGCAATTTATCTCTCGTTCTTACTGTGTCTCTTTCTCTCTTCCTCAATTCTCATTTTTTCTTTAAAAATTTCTTTACATTTTCTTTAATTTTTTTGCAACTCTTGGCTAACTACTTAGGTATTTTTCATTAATTCTTCGTCTCTAAATAATCTGCCTTCAACATCCTGTCGACCAACTGCTTAGGGCAATTTCTCTCTCTCTCTCTCTCTCTCTCTCTCTCTCTCTCTCTCTCTCTCTCTCTCTCTCTCTCTCTCTCTCTTCCTCCCCTTGAATCTCGATCTGGCTGGCTTTCCATCACAGCAAAAGAGATATGAAATTACCCCGAGGATATACGTGAGTAGCGGGGTGAACTGAAAGGAAGAAGAGGAACCGGGGTGAGAGAGAGAGAGAGAGAGAGAGAGAGAGAGAGAGAGAGAGAGAGAGAGAGAGAGAGAGAGAGAGAGAGAGAGAGATATTAGCTCGGGGACTGAGTGACTGACTTCTAAGGTAGGTCAGGAAAACAAACTCTTCTTCTTCTTCCTCTTTCTCGACGCGACGAGGTATTTACTCTGCGGTATGCGGCAGGCTGCATTCTATCAGATGCGAGTGAGTGCTTTGCTCCTTCAGGGGTTTAGTATTTGTATTGGGGCGGGATGTCACAGTTCAAAAGGTGGAACGCACCTGTGTGTGTGTGTGTGTGTGTAGGTCTGTCTGTGTAAGGCAGAGAAAGAAAGAGAGGGGGAGAATCCTTTACCGAATATACATGACCTTCATTTCGAGAGTTCAAGATTCAGACCGTTTTTCGTGATATCTTTGGAATAGTTTGTGCTTGTGTGTGTGTGTGTGTGTGTGTGTGTGTGTGTGTGTGTGTGAGAGAGAGAGAGAGAGAGAGAGAGAGAGAGAGAGAGAGAGAGAGAGAGAGAGAGAGAGAGAGAGAGAATCTGTCTAAAATGTACAACCTCTTTTATATATATATATATATATATATATATATATATATATATATATATATATATATATATATATATATATATATATATATATATATATAAATACAAAATATATATATATATATATATATATATATATATATATATATATATATATATATATATATATATATATATATATATATATATATAATCATGAAGCTACAAATGTCGTTTAATATTCAACTCACGCCACTTCGGGAATATCCCCAATGGAGAATTATCACTGAAGGGGAACCTTTTTAGTGATAAATGGATCGGTGCCGCCCACCACAGGGGCCATCGACTTGAAATTCAAGCTTCCAAAGAATGTGTTGTTCATTGAAAAGAAGTAACAGAAATTGATCGGAAAGGCAGCAAGAAGAGATAGTTATTGGAAGAAATGACTATAAATCGTAGTAACAAATATATTACCTTAAACTTATTATCAAAGGCATCACTAAACAATTATTTTCATTATCAGTTTACCAGCTGAACAATGATACTGCTCATTTACTTATATAATTATAAATCTTATTCACAAATACATTACCTTAGAATTATTATCAAACACAACATTAAACAATAATTTTCATTATCATTTTACCAACATCACGGAGATACTACAGCTCATTTCCTTACACGAATCTAATCATTATCATCAATATTCACCTTCAATCTAAGCATCAGATATTCAGTGACACATACGTCCAATTTTTTCCTCTTTCCAGAACAAACTTCAGCGCCAGAAACTCCCATAAACGAGAGAGCTCTTCTGTTTACGTCAAATCCCTTTGATAATCTTTCCTTTTTTTTTTCTCCAGCTCTGAAGCTGCCGAACCTTATTTGCGCCAAGGAATAGAGGGAGCTTAAAGCTTTCGCAACGGCATTATGGCTTATTACACATATAAGCCCCTATTTTTTTTTTTTTTTTTTTTTATCTGGAATGGAATAACATCCTCGTGGAAAATAACAAATGATGGGATATTGATCAGGAGGCTCCGGGGTGATTTCTGCTTGTTCGCTGTTCATGTTTAAGTCGTCGAATAGTTTCAGGGCTGAACTATAACACTTGTTTATAAGGCATAAAATAACAGGTAAAAAATGCGCAGAAGAATCGAGTTTTCTGTGCAGCCGTTACAGCGTATAATCAAGGCCACCGAAAATAGATCTATCTTTCGGTGGTCTCGGTATAATGCTGTATGAGCCCCGGCCTATAAAACTTTAGCCACTTCCCGATGGTGGCCTATCCTATATCGTTGCCAGAAGCACGATTATGGCTAACTTTAACGTTAATTAAAATAAAAACTACTGAGGCTAGAGGGCTGTAATTTGGTATGTTTGACGATCGGAGTGTGGATGATCAACATACCAGATTGCAGCCCTCTAGCCTCAGTAGTTTTTAAGATCTGAGGGCGGACAGAAAGAGTGCGGACAGAAAAAAGTGCGGACAGAAAATAGTGCGGACAGAATACAGTGAGGACGGACTGGCAAAGCCGGCACAATAGTTTTCTCTTACAGAAAACTAAAAAGTCCTGTGTGTGCGTTTTTTTTTTTTTTTTGCTAGTTTTCTTCTTTGGAATATCTCACAAAAGAATTTTTGTCCGTGTGGGATTTAAAAAAGAAACTAATATAATGTGTTTTTTTTTGTGTGGCCAAATTTCTTGCTTAGAATATCGTCCGAAAATGCAACTGTTATAATTCCCCTCGGTTGCAAGTTGTTCCAAGGACCTTGGTAATTCAATATTAAACGATATTTGGAGCTTTATATCTGAGACTGTATAAAAATGAACATGCAATTACGTGACTACAATACGAGGGTTTATGTGTGTTCGTGGGAGATTTTTTTTCTCAATGAAATATAATGGCTATTTAGAATATCCTACAAAATTACAACTGTTATAATTGCCCTCCGTTGTAAGTTCTCCTCTAAGGCCCAGTGAATTCAATATATATATAATATATATATATATATATATATATATATATATATATATATATATATATATATATATATATATATATATATATATACATGGGGCTTTATATTTGTAAATATAAAAAAATGTTATGAGCCTGATTAACTGAAACACGAGTTTTTATATCATTATAGTCACTAATTAGCTAATCCTCCCGTGAACATCTAAATTGAAAATCATTGCCACTTTAAAACAGAATCAAATTTTATTTTAAACGATCTGAGACCATTTCACTATAATGTTCAACAGAGCTTTGAAGTCACGTACAGCTTATCACATTAATTAGTCTCCGTGGATTCCGGCCGTGAACTCAAATTCAATATGTTCACTATTTTAATTATATACATTTTTCTTCAGGTATGATCCTCTGTTAAGTGACATGTGTCTAAATAAAAAAAATCGTGTAAAACATGGTTCTGCTTTTGCTAAATTGACAAAAAAAAAAAAGAACATTCTGATTCAAAGGTCAGAAAAATCTGAGATTCAGGAAAGGCGGAATTATAAAAGTAATGAAATGTCTATTTTTTCTAACACATAATGTCACCAAATCTGTTTTATGTTTTCGTATTAGGGACTTCATGACAATCTCACTACTATATATATATATATATATATATATATATATATATATATATATATATATATATATATATATATATATATATATATATACACACACATAAATCTGCCTATTAATCAGTCAAAGCATAACCCAAAACTTGATAGGAATGAAATTATGGACCATGTTTTGTTCGAAAACTGAGTGATAAAAGCATGAAAACTAATCATACGCACTACCATGTACACCTCACAGAAAAACAGTTAATGATTTCCTTTTATATTCTCTAACTTCCTCAGGTAAGAAAACATGAGCATCGTTTAAGCTAAATCCATTCAGCCTTTGCTTTCTATATTTTCTACACTGTAACTGACGATTTCTTCAATTATAATGTACGCAGAATCAGTTAATAAATACTTTCCACGTCTAATCGTAATAATGGATTAATACAATGTTCGCCCCATTTAAATCTTGAAATAGAACCGATCTGTAAAATCATCTCTCTTTCTCTCTCTCGAGCACATAAGTACAAACAAGAGGACACATCTACGTAAAATAAGAATAAA
>NC_089765.1:16411320-16416320 GCF_040412425.1 Macrobrachium rosenbergii | reverse complement strand
GATTAATTTGATTTATGGGCTAATTAAAGGTCAAGGTGAATCTCTGTTTATTACATTGATTTTGCCTGTTTGCGTGTCTGTCTTTATACAGTCACACACACACACACACACACACCAAATCAACATTGCTTTCAGGAGGGTAGACATACTGTATATTATGTGTACTATTTTCCTCTCTTGTCGCCAATAATTTTTTTTATCTAAAAAATAATCTTTGTTTTCATTGATTTGCTGTAAAAGATTGATTGATTAGACTCGATAGGCCTGGGAATTGTACAAAATGATGGACCAAATTAATGGCAATTTATTATAATAAAATTGATAATTGTAATATTTAATTGCCTTGTTATCTTGCCTCGTTGGTCTTGTGGTAATCAAATTTATAGGAATAAACAGAGCACATCGTAAATAAAGTGCATTTATAAATCATTATCAATTTTAAAAACGACATGAACGTTAGAGTTGCATTATTGCCATACAAAAAAAAATATATATATAAAAAACTGCCATAGTTTTATCCACGTGAAACTTTCATTAAATGTAATAATTGCTCAGTTGTTACCTTTATTAATATAACCAATATTAATTTCTGTTGTCACTGTCAAGTGGCATTAATTTAACAATTGTTTTATCACGATTACATAGATACTTCAATGGCTGTACAATCCCACTTAAGAATTACTTTTAACGAAGCACTCTGCTAGCACCGTCTCTGAGCTTGGATTTTAAGTAATGACAGTCACCATTTTGTTGCTAAGTAATATATTTAATTCCTGTGGATAATTACATGCGATTCCATTGCATAATAACATAGAGAAACCTTTGCGTGATTATGTTAAACGAACTCCTTCAAGCTAGCCTCTAATATTAGTTCATATTCATCAGAGTGCATTGAACTGAATTGAACTGAATATAAAATTTAGACCCAAAGCCAAGTCATTCGGCGCTGAAACGGAAATTGCACTAAAAGGGTTGGAAGGCGTAACGGGAGGAAAACCTCAAAGCAGTTGCACTATGAATCAATTGTTAGGAGAGGGTGGGAAGTAAGGTGGAATAAAAATACGAAAGGAGGTGCAGTAAAAGGAACGAAAGGGGTTGCAGCTAGGGGCCGAAGGCTCGCTGCAAAGAACCTTAAGTAATGCCTACAGTGCACCGCATGAGGTGCACTATCAGAGTGAAATTAATACTCAAAGGTTTTTAATTCTATGAAGTCCACTTTTACTAACGATAATACGCATGCGTGACTATTAGTCATTCAAGAACAGCACGCCAAATGCTAGTGATCATTAAATCAATTCTTGTTAGAGCTTTTTAATTAAAGGCTTGGTTTAGTAAATAAGTAACTTATTCATTAAATGGTATGAAGGGAGTGAGATTTACTGAGCAATGAGGAGAATAATTGCTTACCTACCACTAATGGATTGTAATTTGTTAATAATCACCTTGATGAAAGAGACAATGAGTTTAATATACAGTTTGATATGGTTGTATGTGAAACTTGCCCCAAGTAGTTTTTAAGTGATATTTAAGAATATCATAAAAATAGCAAATAAAGTGACTGTAATGTAAGAATAATAACAATTGCGAATCTATATATATATATATATATATATATATATATATATATATATGTATTATATATATATAAGCACTACTTCACAATAAGGGAGGAATAAAACAAGGATGTGGTCCATTTGAGACCTTAATAAATTTCATTTTCATTGTATATATATATATATATATATATATATATATATATATATATATATATATATATATATATATATATATATATATATATACAGTATATATATATATATATATATATATATATATATATATATATATATATATATATATATATATATATATATATATATATATATATATTACAGGACCATACTGTTTCATTTTAAGAACAGGAGTGCTAAGCACAAACGAGCTTCAATTCAATACTAAGGTAATGGAATCTGCTTATTGTTTTGAATTAATTAATCATGTCTGCTTAAAATAAATCTTATGCAGTCGGTGATTTTAACCCAAAAAGTTGATACATTTTTATATGTTTCTGGTAAAACCTCCAACACTTTCCTTTTGTTATTTGCCGTTAATATCAAAAGAGCTTTTGATTATAATCAGTTCCGCAAGTGAGTCAGCTAATGATCAGAAAATCCGTTGCACATTTAAAGTTCAAGGTCTGTTGTGGGAAGCTAACATAGTGATAATAAAAAAGTTTTTTTTTTTCATCGTTAGTAAAGGAAATAATTTGATCATTTATTTCGTATTGGTTGGAGGCTTTCCAAGATCACATACACACACACACACACACACACACAAACGCATATACTTCACTAAGTTAACTATGAAAAAATGTACTCTTGTTCAAGTTGATTTCTATAAACTTGATCGTCATGACGTCACTAAGCTACTTAATGCAAAACGAAATATCAAATGTAATTGCGGATTGTCAAACTAAACTGCCTTTTTTGAAATCTGTCAAGGTTTGTCTTTCTGCCTCCAAGGGTAAGGAAGGTTGAAGGCTACCATCCTTTTAAGTGTTCTCCTGACGAAATAAATGCAGAAAGGCTAAAAGAACAATTAAACCTGACTATGAAAGCATAGTAGGCAATACAAGAACTAACAAATGCTATTGTCGATGTAGTAAGGAAGGTGACAAATGATAATTTTACTTAGATTTCTTATGTTACGTCGAACAGAACAATGTTGGCTATCCTGATGGAAAATACCTACGGAATTTAAACGTACTATTTCCTTTATTTAATTTCTTGCGATATTAGGTGACCCAAGGAGTACACCTGATGCAAAACTATTTTATTGAATATATTATTCTATAAGGTTTTGTCTCTCATAGCAGCATCTCTGAATAAAAAAAATTTAGCCAAAATAAAATGTAAAGGAATCGTAATGTTTACCTTTAGTGGCAACTGGGAAGTCAGGAGTACCAACATTGCAAAGTCTCACATTAAGGGAACCAAAGTCAGCGTGTCGCTTCACGAGGGAATTATTGAACCATAAATACTAGAATAATAACATTTCCCTTTTTTGTAATTAATTCATGCAGAGAATCGTTGCTTATCAGTGTAAAATAATCCGCAAGATGTTGTTGTTATGTTGGTAACACTATATCTACGAGTTTGATATTTATTCTGAAATGGATGCTACTAGAGCCATCTACAGAAACCTCGAGAATCACTCTTCATCAAAACAGAAACTATTGTGTCTTCGATGAAACAAAAAATATGATCTATGGATATGTAAAGGCAACGGCTGTGAAGTATAAAGTTTATTTATGAAAATATTTATATGTAATTAAGGTATTTTTTAACAAAATATACTCAAGATAATTTGCAAAGTTAGATTTGTTATGACAAACGACGTGGCAATAGGTGCGCGCGCATTCAGGATGTCCAACAATATTTTTAACCGGATCCTGTTTATTACAGACAAAAATACTACCGGTTGGGAGAAAAAGCAGAGGAATAGGATATATTTATGTACAATCTTATTTTCAATCTTGATAAATAAGATAAAGACACCATGGGATATATTTTTAGTCATTTCCCTCTTTACAAAATATGTCACTGTTCGTATTCCTGGCTCCAAGAGTAAGGAAGGTTAGAGACTGCCATCCTTTTAATTTTTCTCCTGACGAAATAAATGCTGAAAAACTAAAAGAACGATTAAACCTACCACTGAAAGAGTAATTATGATTTCAATAACTGACAAATACTATTTTCAAAGTAAGAGGCGCAATGACATGAAAATTTTACTTAGATTTCTTATATTACTTCGAACACAACAATGTTGGTTATCCTGATGGCAAATACCAACGGGATTTAAACACAGTATTGTCTTTATTTAATATCTTCTGATATTAGCTAACCCAAGGAATACTGCTGATGGAAAACTATTTTATTGAATATATTATTAATTGAAGTTTATCTCATCTCAGCAGCATCTCTGAATAAGTAAAATTTAGCCAAAATAAAATGTAAGGGGATTGCAATGCTTAATCCTCGTGGCAACTGAAAGTCTCTGAGAGGTACCAATTTAGAAAAATTTCAAATTAGATGAACAAAAGTGAATGTGTCGCTTCACGAGATATTTATTGAACCAAAAAGACTAAAATGATAACAGTTATATTTTTCTTCTTTGATTCAGGCTGAGCATAATTAACTATCCGTGTACCGTAAGAGCTTTGTTGTTAATCCTGTTTCCTCAATGGACAACGCAGTGATCAGAACCCGGTTGCCACAAACAAGAAGACTTTTTTTTCAATTTTGTTGATTTTGTTTTGAATGCTCCCTTCTGTTTAATACTTAATAATGAGGCATTAAAAAGAAAAGTATCGGTTGGTTGTCCTATTTCTTTTAAAAACTAAGAAATTATAAACAATATTGTCAGTGAAACTTCATAAGGAGGTAAAAGGAGATACCACCAATCTCTTATGGCGTGGGAACATCTCCAGTTGATTATTTTGAATTGAATTGAATATAGAATTTAGGTCAAAGGCCAAGCACTGGGACCAATGAGGTCATTCAGCGCTGAAACGGAAATTGACATTAAAAGGTTTGAAAAGTGTAACAGGAGGAAAACCTCAAAGCAGTTGCACTATGAATCAATTGTTATGAGAGCGTGGAAAGTCAGTGGAATTAAATTTAGAGACCTTTCGTTTAAAATTTGAATAATTTATGGGTTACTACTAAAGGCTTAAATAATCTTCAGTCACCTACATTCAATAATGACCCTATTCGTCTCTACGAAAGGGTAAGAATGTTTAATTATATTTATATTCATCGTCCAGGTGTGCACAGGTTCACTTGTCAACACTAATAACGGGACCCCATAAAAGCACCAAAACCTCACTGAAAACGATCAAGTGTATATATTTAGGCGTTTTTCAGCTGATATATTTAGAGCAACACACATAGGTTTGTGCATTACAAGTATTGTCTGAGAAAATATTCGTCTTTTTAATA
>NC_089765.1:16376320-16406320 GCF_040412425.1 Macrobrachium rosenbergii | reverse complement strand
GAAGCTCAGCTTCTAGCATTGTTCACCGAGGTAAGCAAAGATTAGTTACCTACTGAACATTCTTTTAGTTTTCTCAACAGAAAAATAAGATTTTATGTTCTTTTTTATTTACATTTATATTCTGCTGGTAAAACATCATAAGTTTCTATTTTTATTCTGTAATGAATACAACTCATGCCCTGAATATATAGGCTATTGTTTTAACGTGGGGAATTTATACGATCTATAAAAACAATTTTTTTGACAGCATTAATTGTGAAGACGTCTTCGCATCACGATGAGGTCGATTCTCTTTGCTTTTGTCATCTTTGCTGTGGCTAAGCAGGTAAATGAAGGCTCCTTCCTTTGTAAAGTTTTATGGAAATATTTGATTATTCGACAAAAATATCTATATTTTTCAAATTCCGTAGATTACAGTTATATATATATATATATATATATATATATATATATATATATATATATATATATATATATATATATATATATATATATATATAATATACAGTATATACATACATACATACATACATACATACATACATACATACATACATACATACATACATACATACATACATACATATACTCGTATGTTTCAACAATAAGAAATATAATCATATATCGTTTATTCAGAAAGTAAAACTTACACACGAACGTACAAACTTTTTAATCATTTTTACTTTTCTAATAACTCTTTTTTATCACATTTCTAATAGGTATTTTCTGATAATCTACCCGTCAAGGTAAGCAAAGAAATATTCTTTTTTACACGTAAAAAATTTCACAATATTAATCGCAAGACTTCACTTACTGTACGTTCCAAGAACTCATGAGATTACAATTTTGTGATCTAAATAACTCATATTATTGCAATGGTCATATAGTTCTCTACGTCTAAATACAATTCTTCTTAAATCTGTGATTTCAATTCTCTTTGAAAAGAGAAGATCTTTTGATTGAGAAAAGAAAATTAAATGAATCTCGCAACTTTACACCGATGATTATTTCTCTTTATTGCAAGGTTATCTTGACGTTATAATTACATTCTCAGTATCATCAGACGATTCTCTGTATTGTAAGGTAATACTAACATTATAATTATATTCTAAATGTCATTTCAGGTCGACGCAGGCAAGGAGAAATTCCTCACTAGCGTAAGTATACTGCCAAATATAACTCCAAGTTAACGTCAATCGACAGAATAGCGGCCTATGGTAAATGACCATCCATACACATATGCGCATACAAAACCTGACACATATCATACACACACACACACACACACACACACACACACACACACACACACACACACACATATATATATATATATATATATATATATATATATATATATATATATATGTGTGTGTGTGTGTGTGTGTGTGTGTACAATGTGTGTGTTTGTGGGTGGGAGTGGGTGTCTATGTGTATTCGTGTGTGTGTGTGTGTGTGGGAGAAATGTGGGAAGGAAGGATATACCAATGCTGTTATTAATGCCATCCTGTATAGGGGATCCTTTGAAACAAATCCAGTCTTCAGTGCTTTGCGCAATCGTCTTATCAGGAATCATTTCTATACATTTGGTTTCTCGTGAATTTCTCGTTTATTTCTTAAGACACTGATCATATTATTTTTGCTGTAATTGCCTAACCGTTAATATCTAATAATAAAAAGTGTAATTTTTATTTTATTTTATTACAGTATCTCGAGACATTTACGAAAATATGTCTCAAAATCTAAATCATTCTTTGATTTCATTCTAATGGAAATCATTCTTCCTTTAACAGCTCTTCAACCCAACCACCATTGTGTGCGGCATTGTAAGTTAAATCTTGCATATGTATTTATACTTATTTAAGTGTTAGAAAAGTAGTTCATTTTCATTAGTACCAATATTTGGAAAAATTGTAAGGAAAGATGTAAAATAAAACGAATGTTAGCTTTTATTACTGTTCTTTGATGTTTTGCGAATTTTTAGCCTCTATGTGATTTTGTAAGGCATAACAAGTTAGCTATGAATATTATATCTTATAAACCTTTTTTTACACAGAAAAAATTCGTGAATTATATTTTTGTTTGATAATTAAATAAAAACGTTAACTCAGCATTTGTTCATAAATTCTTTATGTTTATTTACAGTGAGTTCACATTTTCCTTAACCTCTTACGATATATCTATTATCAGCTAAGCAAATATATATGTGTTTAATTATATACAGTCATAAATACAGAATGTATACATCACATATTTATCATGTATCACATGCATAGTTTACCAATGAAATACAAACTCCCTTCCTTTGCAGGTAAAGCCAGTTCAAACTACACTGACCAGTCTGGTAAGAAATTCAATTTTCCTGAAGTGCATTTCACTGGAGATATATACAGTGTATATATATATATATATATATATATATATATATATATATATATATATATATATATATATATATATATATATATATATATATATATATATATATATATATATATATATATAAAGAATAAAATCATAATCATTTTTGTTTACAAATTTATAATATATATGCAGTATATATATATATATATATATATATATATATATATATATATATATATATATATATATATATATATATTTATGCACACATAGATAGACAGCACGGTAGTATGTGCAAACTCATTTAATATAAAAATTCTTTCCTTCTTTTCACAGATATCAAAATGTCCAGTGTAAGCTCCTCCTACTTATGGAAGGAAGAATGAGATCTGCTAGTCTACCAGCTAACATTTAATTGTAATTCAGTACCTTGGCTTTGATTACTTCTTCTTCTTGCTACAATGAATTGGATTAAACTTTACATTTCTTTTATTATTCCCTACGTCTAATACAGAGTATTGTAAAATGCATTTCATGAGATATTTTTTCAAAAACGTTTTTCCCATCAAGACTTGGAAACTAGGTATGAATGCACTTATTCCAGTCTAATCACGTAATAGTAGTTCAATTCTTTATTTCATAGATATTAATACAAGGGTGATTTTATTTTTGAAAAATAATACAAAATACTGAATAACGTGAACCTTATAAATATATATTTAATTAATGGTTTCATATTATTAACCATATGTATATATATATATTTATATATATATATATATATATATATATATATATATATATATATATATATATATATATATATATATATATATATATATATATAATCTGTGTTCATAAGCATATGGGAATTATGATTTATTAACAACCGGTGTTCATTCTTTAAGTCCACGACCTGGGTAGCCATTTAAATTTACCGTTTAGATAAAGGAGTCCACTCCTTTTACTATTAAGAATTAATACTGCTATGATCTGCCAGTTTGTCAATACATAATGAATATAGTTGATCCTACGAATTAATGCCAAATATAAACTTACGTTTAGTGTTTGATGGAAAAATAAAGTTTGTCTACTTACCTTTTTATTAGTTTCTTAGCATAAAATCTATTTTTCAAAGAAATTGACACAATGTGGATTTCTTGACAAATAGCATTGATTAGATTATACCAGAGATCCAAGTTTGAACCTGAATTCATGATTTTATTTATCACTGATATCATTACAATAAAAGTTACGCACGAAATTTTGCCAAAGATAGACCATGGTGCCAGTTTTAACTATTTTTGCTTTGAAAGGAATCTCAAACTGGATATGGAATCAGGGTCTTTATTTTTTAGGCAGTAATTCTGATTTCAAGGATATACGACATTTATAAGAATGATACCTACTGGTATTCAATGTATCTGTATATTTCTGATATACAGTGAGTGGTCTTTTCCTAACTTGGGGACTTGTGTGGTCCTACCGTACCCTTCCAATTCTCCTCTCTCTCTGTCTCTCTGTCTCTCTCTCTCTCTCTCCCTAAGTTAATGTCAGAAAACCTCATATACACTTGGAGTTACACGATCTTAGGAAGCCAGGCTTTCTGAATGGCGCAACATTAGTCTTTCAGTCTTACTTCCTCCAACACACACACTTATATTCAAGACACCATAATATTTGGACCGTTGAAGATATTTTGCCGAAAGTTGTTATCTATGTATACAGCTCTCGAAAGTTGCAGCAATGCAGCGTCCGGTAGACACATTGTAAAACTCATACATACACACACACATGTATGCATATATATATATATATATATATATATATATATATATAATGTGTGTGTAAGTATGTGAAAGTGTTTCTTCACGATAGTATGTCCGCTGAAATAAGACCAGGCCCAATCACTTCTTTTATCAAGGGCAAAATAAAGAAGTATTACGTAATCGCTATGTTATTATCTTTCCCAGAAAGGCCTTGAACTTTTAGAGCACATCTGAGTTTCAGATCATTAGCCGACTCGCTGACGGAAATGGATTTAATCGTAAATCCTTTGTTATTTTCGGTAAATTACAAAGGGAAAATACTTCAGATTTGACAAAAATATAAGGAGATTCGTCGAAGCTTCGTTCAAAGTCAGCGCCTAAATAAGACTTATTACATATAAGCATGATTATCTAACTGAAAATATAAATAAAGCTGAAATCATTATACTGCAGTCCGTGAGTGTGTAGCGTTCTTTAATGTAAAATTATCATTATTGCTGTTGTTTTTGCTGTTGCTGTTTTTGAGAATCACAGTTATATAAACGAATTATATTACTGATAAATGTTGAAAACAATAAATTCGAATATCGTTCATCATTGTCGTTGTGAATTTTTATAGCATTTTTTATTATTATTATTATTATTATTATTATTATTATTATTATTATTATTATTATTATTATTATTATTATTATTATTGTTGTTGTTGTTGTTGTTGTTGAAGGAGGCAGCATAATATTTTACTTGTATATATATTAACATCAATGTCCTTATAGGTGTTGTTTTTATCTTTATGTTTATTGTGTTTGTAATCATTGTACCTTGAAAATACTGGCAATAATGTAACATCATATTTGAAGAAAAAAAAATTATAATATTTTGAACTTGGCGAAATCAAGGAGGAAAAGACTAATGATGGGAGGGGACTTTTTCTCACTTATTAAAGCCTTCCTTAAAATTGGGTGCACTGGAAAAAATTTATGATATTTTTGAATTGCTTCATGTGGTAAGTTATAGATTGTCAGGTGAAGATATGATAAGAAAAATATTTGTAGCAATGACAGTAATTCCACCTATATACATATATATAAATACACACATATATATATATATATATATATATATATATATATATATATATATATATATATATATATATATATATATACATATATACATATTTACATATATATGTATGAATATATGTATATATACATATTTACATATATAAATGTGTGAATATATGTATGGATATGTATGTATATATATATATATATATATATATATATATATATATATATATATATATATATATATATATATATATATATATATATATATATATATATATATATATCAGCACGTTAGGGTGAAGGATCATTCCATTATTCCTTTTCAAGGTACTTTATTGTTGCTGCGACGTTTCCTTGAAAAGGAATAATGGAATGATCCTTCACCCTAACGTGCTGATGTCTACCGGTTGATAGAACCCTCTCAATCCTCACTATATATATATATATATATATATATATATATATATATATATATATATATATATATATATATATATATATGCATATATATACATTATACATACATATATATATACATATATATATATATATATATATATATATATATATATATATATATATATATATATATATATATATATATATATATAATGTGTGTGTGTTTTGTGTGTGTGCGTGTGTGCTGTACTCACAATTGGCATGATTCTTAATTTACTGTTACCTTAATATAACGTTGTGAAAAGGTTTTACACCTCAGAATAAAAGTAAGTCTTACATTAAATACGACCTTTTTTCTTTAAGGCAATCGTTAAGAAATTGCAGTCCACTGGTCACGATTAAGCTAGTGATTATACTGGCAAATAATTCTTTCTCACTCCTGCTCATCTAATAAATTAGCAACGTTGTTATTAAATAATAAATTTTATGACAGCTCTAAGGAGAACTGATTTAAAAACCACTGGCATTTGGGGTATTGTTCTTTAACGGGTAACAGTCACGCATGCGCTTTACAATGAGTTATAATGGACTCCGTGGCACTAAAATACCTCTGAATATTAATTTTACTTTGATACTACGAATCAATGTTACTGGGTGGAGATAAATGGTAGTTTTCGCGTACCCTTGGAAATGTTTTATCTGTTATGCTGAAGTTAAATCAATTGTGATTTTACAGAAAATTTTAATCCAAAAAATTAGCAAAAGAATTGTGACTGCCAGACCACAGAATTAACTTCTGTGCTGCTTGAATTCCAAATATGGAAACATTATAAGTAGACTGCCCTTTAAAAATTAAATTTCCATAGAAGTTTGTAAGTACTGAAATATTTATGGAATTCTGGTTGAGATATATATAAATATACATATACATGTATATATATATATATATATATATATATATATATATATATATATATATATATATATATATATATATATATATATATATATATATATATGTGTGTGTGTATATGTATATGTTACATGTGTGCCACATGTAGTAGTGGATGAGACCATTACTGGCTGCATGATAAGGTAACAACTGAGCAATTATTATAATCATTCAAAGAGGCACTTTGATAAAACTTCGGTTCTCGTCCTGTTTCTTATCTGTTTGGTATACTGAACGTCATGATACTAACAACAGTGTAGCTTTAAAATTAAAAACTTTTTATAAAGACAACTTACACTCAATGTTGTCGATTCCTCTAAATTATGATCATAATAACTCCCAGGTACGACAATGAAAGGACAATCAAATGTAATTGTTAATTGTCATCACTTTCGAAAATTCTCAATCCTATTGAATCTAATAACCAATATGATCGAGCCTGGGAATTTCCTTAGGTCAAGAAACAATTGTCGACTCGAATGGAGAATATTATGCTATAATGTGTGTCATCCCTCAAGAAAACAAATTAATAAGTGTGTGTGTACCTATGTAGAAACAGACATACCAACAAGCAGACAAAATGAATGTAATAAAGTGAGAGATTCACCTTGACCTATACCCAAACCATAAATCATATCAACCCTTGTCTCAGAACGTACCCACCTGTGCTTCGTGTTCGCCCACACCTGTAAATCAGGATATATAACGGGAACAGACGTCGTTCTAATCGTAAGAGAACGACTTCTCTTGAGTAAGTTACTTCCGCGTATCTGATAATTTTCAAAACCTCAAAGTATTAAACAGTGTTCTTCTAAAACAGAAAGTAAATAGACATCAACTATAATTCGAATCATACTGTTTGGAATTATTCATCTGAAAAATTTCTAGTTACTGAAAAAAAGTATTAAACAGTGTTTTTCTCTTTTAGTTTTCGTAATTTATATTTCTAACTTTTCCGGAACATTTACAGTACAGAAAGTAAGTAGACATCAACTATAATTCAAGTTATAATGTTTGGAATGATTCATCTAAAATTTTTCTAGCTACTGAAAGTGGTCCTGTACTTTTCATCCAAATTGTTATATAATTAAACTTTTGGATGTTAAGTTCTGTTTGTGAAAAAATCTTGAGGATATGTCGACAGACGCTACAAAAATTTTACTTGAATTTTGAAAGTGTTCGAAATTCATTATTTTTATTATCAGAAGGAAAAGTAGTAGTACGTTCATAGTTTTTTTCTTTTGTTTATGACTTATATATCATAGTTTTCATATCAGTTGATTCCTGAGTTCATAAAAAATATTCTCCAAAATGGTTACAATTTTCAATTTTCCTTTCAAATGCGTCACTCTGTCAGATGAGGTCACGTGTTTATTTACAATAATAAAATCGTGTTTTTTAAATGCTCCTAAAAATTCTTATATCACAAAAGTTTAAAAAAAGGTCTTTAAATATTTTCTTCCAGTCTTGCAGAAGCATCCATCGAATTCAGAATCAAGATGATGAAAATTATCCTATTCCTCTGCTTTGTATATTTTGCTGTTGCAGCCGTTCCTAATCAAGTAAGTTCTTTATATCTTTATTTATTATATATATATATATATATATATATATATATATATATATATATATATATATATATATATAATCTTGTTTTCTCGTCGTAGCATGATTTATTTATTACACAGAATTCTCTCATACTCTTTAAACACTAATAATATTGAAGAGATATGTCTACCAGCGTGGACTGATTATTGCTGATATTTAGTAATCTAAAACTTACTTTCAATCATAGAATTAAACCCACTGGTCTGATGAAAAACTGGCAGCGATAAACTTTGGGGGGAATAACTTCATATTATATTTTAATTTAAACTTGAAATCAGGGAACTTTGTTGTCACTTGCAACACTGAACTAGAGGAATTAGAAATATTATGTTGATTTTGAGGATATTAACGGAAAAACTTTTTTTTTATAATGAATGATACAATTTCCTAGGTTGATTTGCAAATGAAATGACGAATACTATGAAAAAAATCCAGAATTTCTGACGGACCATTAAATCATATTTATCTTCATTTTCCTCTAATAATTTATAAGGATTATCAGTTATAAAATGTAAAATAAAAAAAAATATGTAGAATTTTTCTCTTGTTTTCAACTAATATCTTTTGATTTCAGGAACCTGCCGAGACTAAAATCTTCGGCTCACTATTAACTGATGTAAGTATCTATTTTTCTATTTTACGTCCTCTGACTGCATGATTATAATCAAAATACTATCAAAGAGAAATTACTTCCTAACAACTGATTTAACATTATGGGATGAGTTACCTGAGTCCATGCTTTTTTCCACCTAGCCTGAAACCACCCTTAGTTGACCAATCACCAAGTACAGAATTGCATGGTTAAGCTAACAGAGCCCTAAATAAGCAAACATTCTTGTCTCTTGTCTTTTTATTATTATTATTATTATTATTATTATTATTATTATTATTATTATTATTATTATTATTATTATTATTATTATATTATTATTATTATTATTATTATTATTATTATTATTATTATTATTATTATTATTATTATTATTATTATTATTTCCATTCACAGCATGGAAAAACTAGATATGTATGGGTGCTCAATTCCTTTTCAAATAATAGATGGATAAATAAGTGGCTATAACTCAAAGTGTGATCTAGAATGGCGGACGCACTTACAAAATAGATGGTTGATGATCATGTTAAAATTATAAAGACAATTTACTCATCTTAATTATTGAACAATTAGTAATTATTTCATTTTTATTCATTTTCCTCCCTCTAAACAGAAACACTTGAAAGAATAAAATAGCTAATGGATGATCTATAAAAAGAGGTGTAATTTTGAAAGCTTAATTACTTAACAATGAAAAATAATGCTTACCATATTCTGTGTCATATGATATTGTTAATAATATGAGTTATTTCATTCTTTAATATTAATACTGATTATTTCTATAAACAGAAGGTAATTACAACATTCCTTAAGGAGATGGAATGTAATGTTGTTTGGGGTTATTAAAAAGAAAAAATATGATTACTTTTCAATTACTAATATATATATATATATATATATATATATATATATATATATATATATATATATATATATATATATATATATATATATATATCATATATATCTGGATAAAAGTTCGAGGATTTTTTTAAAAGCTATTTTAGCTACCAAGTCCGAAGGAAATGGCTCGGTAAAATGGCAACCCCTACTAGAGAGTAGGCTAAGAAGAAGGAAAAGGAAATTGTTACATATATTATATATACAGTACATTATATATATATATATATATATATATATATATATATATATATATATATATATATATATATATATATATATATGTATATATATGTGTGTGCGCGTGTGTGTGTGTGTGTGTGTACAATATGTGTGGCTTCAGAGCCGTTATCAAGTTAGCAACTCAAACACTGTAGTACAACAAGCTCCCACTTGAAATCAAGAACACTGAATATTTTAAATCTTTTGAGAAAAAATGAAAGACTTCAATATATGTCATTAAAGAATAAACTTAAAAAAACAAAGAAAAACGAATGGCAGAAATATGAAATCGATCTCTCGCGAACTTCATCTCACATTTTGGTTCCAGCGTCTCCGGAGAGGAGAGGAGAGGAAGAATGAATTCTAAAACTACCATATTAGAGACGCCCCTGAATCAAAGAATGCCTCAAAATTGACCATATTCCAGACGCCCCTGAATCAAAGAATGCCTCAAAATTGACCATATTCCAGACGTCTTTGAATCTCCCGGGAATCCCCAAGAATCCCCGAAGACAGGAGCGGCTTCAGCGAGGACAGAAATGGCTCCAGGATCCACACGCTCATCCTGTGTCCGATTTAAAAACTAAGGATAAGTCAGAAAGAGTTAATCTGTACGAGACAATCATGTTGTTGAGTACTATTATCTTTGTGCTATCAAACTGCTTCACCAACGGAGTCCATTTCCCCAGCCTGAATATGTTTCATTTGTCTTTGATGTTGCTTTGTATCGAAGTATTTATCCTTTATAGTTTTGGCAAAGCCATTGTTGAATTCTTTAAAGAATTTATGGCTCTGGACGACAAGCAATCGGACATGAATTCTGATACCGAAGACGAAATGTATGAAGAAGAAGAAGAAAACTTAGACAGTGTAGAGGAAATGGCGTATGAAGAATTGATTAATCAACAGGCCGACGAAGAAATGAAGGAAAACGAACACGTTCTAAAACTTGAGAAAGAGAATTCGGAAAAGGCTCAAATTATAGAAGAACTGACAAATAAACTAGATGCCCTGACTGAAGGACGAGACGAGATGGAACGGATCATCCGAGACTTGGAACGACTGAATGCAGAAAAGGAGATGAAAATCAATTCGATGCCTGCTGAAATGGAAAATCTTAGAAAAGTAATAGCGGAGAAGGAGAAAGAGACAAAATGCTAATCAAGGAGAACGAGGAAAAGATTCGACCCTAATTATTTTGGAAAGTACAGTCTCAGTCCTCGAGATGGAGAGGAGACCCTCAGTTATGATTTTCAGAAAATGGAAAGTGACCGGAATGAAACAAAAGTCCAACTAAAAAAGCTGAATGAGGACTTGCAAAGGCTTCGAGAGGAGACCGAAAGGAAACGCAATCAATTTGAAAGTCTGCTGAAGGAAAATGAGGATAAGAACTTAAGGATTAACCGCTTAGAACGCGAATTGGAAGTCCTTACCATTGAGAAACAGAGGGCTGAAGATAACTTGCAACAGCTCGAAGAATGCAGAACAGAAATAGCAGAGAGAACGAAGGAAGCAGAGAAAATGAAATACCAGAGCCTGCAGAAGGATAGAGAGATCCTGCAACTGCAGAATGAGTGCTCTCTTAAGCAAAAGGAAGTAATATGTTTGTTAAAAGAAAGTAAAAGCGTTGTAGCAGACAAGGCAAACGGAAAGCTGACCGAACTGACGAGGAGGAACGTCCAACTTGAATTTGAACTCGCAGAGATGAAGGAGGAATTGGAAACGATGGAATTCGAGAAGATGGAGACGATAGTGGAACTTGAAAGCCTCCAAGAAGAGAACTCAGCGAAGGATCAGAAGATCAGATCCTTAGAGACAGAAGTCAGAGTCCTTCAAGAGGAAAAGAGGAACAAAACAATGAAGGAAGTCGGCCTACTATGCAAGGAAAATGAGTTGCCCAAAGGAAAGAAAAATGCTTCCAAAATGGTGCCTAGAGAACAGCCTCTATCAGAAAATAAAACTGATTTGGATAGAACTCGATGCTTGAGGAGGCCTCAGATCGATTGCAAAGACCTCTACCGACGACTGGACAGCATCGAGGAAGGAATCAACAAACTCAGGACATTGGAACAGTCTTCAGCTGGCACCAGGAAAGACGCAAAAAGTCCTCATTAAAACTCCATCTTTGACGAAACCAAATCAGAAGCCGAAAATAAGCAGGAAAGAATTACACCAAAAAATGAAGCTAGAGTCTGCAGCTAGATTACAAAGATTGGAGCAAGAATCTCAAATGGTAAAAAATCTTTACAAGATCAACTCTGTCACATGAAGACTCGGCATTTTTAAGAAGACGGATGGTTTGTTTCCAGAAGAAAGATTGGACTGATGACCACCTCTAGAAGACTGGACTGATGAGCACCTCTCGAAGAGTGGGCTCTCCTGCCAAATGATGCCCTTGGGAATGGGGTATCAATGCCGAATCACATATGCTTGGTAGGCAACCACTGGCGCGGCGTAAGAACCCGTAAGTTTCATGCCTACTTCATATGTGAATTGGGTTATGCATTGCACATTGGATCCCATTCTTGCATATACTCTAGTGGCAACCTCTGGCGCGGCGTAAAAACCCGTAAGTTTCATGCCTTTTATATATGCAAAATGTGGATTATGCAATGCATATGGGATGCCCATTCTTGCATATACTCTAGTGGCAACCTCTGGCGCGGCGTAAAACCCCGTAAGTTTCATGCCTTTTATATATGCAAAATATGGGCTTTGCATTGCACATTGGACTCCATTCTTGCATATACTCTAGTGGCAACCTCTGGCGTGGCATAAAACCCGTAAGTTCAATGCCTTTTATATATGCAAAATGTGGGTTATGCAATGCATATTGGATCAAGTTCTTGCATATACTATAGTGGCAACCACTGGCGCGGCGTAAAAACCCGTAAGTTTCATGCCTTTTATATATGCAAAATATTTGATCCCAGTGTGGCAGGGGCACTAAGACATCGAAGGTGCACCGTCAGGAGTCTGGAGGTTCTTCAGCGACTAGCAGGCGTCTCATGATGTAGGGTCATATGACTGAGGATTCCATCTCTCTTGGCTAGCTGGTGGAGCTGAGAATGGGGAAGGGTCCACCCCTGGCAAAAATAAACCCCCATTCAGCGACGCTCCACTGGCAAGGATGCCCCAGGGGTGAGATCTTTTCCGATCGCTAAAGGCCCGCAAATATATAAACATATATATAGATATAATATATATACATATACATATGTGTATATATATATATATATATATATATATATATATATATATATATATATATATATATAACAATTGTTCTGTGCATTAGTAGAATTACCAACACGACCTCATTCAAACTGGATGGTATCTATTGGAGTATTTATTCAAAAAAAGCTACAAGCTTTCTTGGTATACATTCCTCATTATCAAGTATTAGATACCATCCAGTTTAAATGAGGTCCTGTTAATATATATATATATATATATATATATATATATATATATATATATATATATATATATATATATATACACATATACATATGTACACATACAGATACACAGCTAGATGGTCAGTTAGTGTACACACACCTACGCATACACACACATATATGTGTGTATATATATACACACAAACACACACACACACACACACACACACACACACACACATATATATATATATATATATATATATATATATATATATATATATATAATTCATCTTTCCGCTTTAATGATGAAACAGTTAGCGAAGGAATAGGTAGTTTAATTTCTTCTAAATTTTAGCTCTAAAAAATTAATTTGGCTTCAGAGCCCTTATCAAGTTAGCAACTCAAACACTGTACAAACTCCCACTTGAAATCAAGAAGACTGAAAATACTAAATCTTTTAAGAAAAATGAAAGACTTCAACATATGTATTAAAAGAATAAACTTTAAAAAGCAAAGAAAAACGAATGGCAGAAATATCAAATCGATCTCTCATGAACTTCGTCTCACATTTTGGTTCCAGTGCCTTCGGAGAATCCCAGGACCCCAGAGGAATTTGAGGGGAAATTACCTCAAAATTGACCATATTCCAGACGTCTCTGAATCTCCAGGAATCCCCAAGAATCCCTGAAGACAGGAGCGGCTTCAGCGAGGACAGAAATGGCTCCAGGATCCACACGCTCATCCTGTGTCCGATTTAAAAACTAAGGATAAGTCAGAAAGAGTTAATCTGTACGAGACAATCATGTTGTTGAGTACTATTATCTTTGTGCTATCAAACTGCTTCACCAACGGAGTCCATTTCCCCAGCCTGAATATGTTTCATTTGTCTTTGATGTTGCTTTGTATCGAAGTATTTATCCTTTATAGTTTTGGCAAAGCCATTGTTGAATTCTTTAAAGAATTTATGGCCCTGGACGACAAGCAATCGGACATGAATTCTGATACCGAAGACGAAATGTATGAAGAAGAAGAAGAAAACTTAGACAGTGTAGAGGAAATGGCGTATGAAGAATTGATTAATCAACAGGCCGACGAAGAAATGAAGGAAAACGAACACGTTCTAAAACTTGAGAAAGAGAATTCGGAAAAGGCTCAAATTATAGAAGAACTGACAAATAAACTAGATGCCCTGACTGAAGGACGAGACGAGATGGAACGGATCATCCGAGACTTGGAACGACTGAATGCAGAAAAGCAGATGAAAATCAATTCGATGCCTGCTGAAATGGAAAATCTTAGAAAAGTAATAGCGGAGAAGGAGAAAGAGACAAAAATGCTAATCAAGGAGAACGAGGAAAAAGATTCGACCCTAATTATTTTGGAAAGTACAGTCTCAGTCCTCGAGATGGAGAGGGAGACCCTCAGTTATGATTTTCAGAAAATGGAAAGTGACCGGAATGAAACAAAAGTCCAACTAAAAAAGCTGAATGAGGACTTGCAGAGGCTTCGAGAGGAGACCGAAAGGAAACGCAATCAATTTGAAAGTCTGCTGAAGGAAAATGAGGATAAGAACTTAAGGATTAACCGCTTAGAACGCGAATTGGAAGTCCTTACCATTGAGAAACAGAGGGCTGAAGACAACTTGCAACAGCTCGAAGAATGCAGAACAGAAATAGCAGAGAGAGAACGAAGGAAGCAGAAAATGAAATACCAGAGCCTGCAGAAGGATAGAGAGATCCTGCAACTGCAGAATGAGTGCTCTCTTAAGCAAAAGGAAGTAATATGTTTGTTAAAAGAAAGTAAAAGCGTTGTAGCAGACAAGGCAAACGGAAAGCTGACCGAACTGACGAGGAGGAACGTCCAACTTGAATTTGAACTCGCTGAGATGAAGGAGGAATTGGAAACGATGGAATTCGAGAAGATGGAGACGATAGTGGAACTTGAAAGCCTCCAAGAAGAGAACTCAGCGAAGGATCAGAAGATCAGATCCTTAGAGACAGAAGTCAGAGTCCTTCAAGAGGAAAAAGAGGAACAAAACAATGAAGGAAGTCGGCCTACTATGCAAGGAAAATGAGTTGCCCAAAGGAAAGAAAAATGCTTCCAAAATGGTGCCTCAGAGAACAGCCTCTATCAGAAAATAAAACTGATTTGGATAGAACTCGATGCTTGAGGAGGCCTCAGATCGATTGCAAAGACCTCTACCGACGACTGGACAGCATCGAGGAAGGAATCAACAAACTCAGGACATTGGAACAGTCTTCAGCTGGCACCAGGAAAGACGCAAAAAAAGTCCTCATTAAAACTCCATCTTTGACGAAACCAAATCAGAAGCCGAAAATAAGCAGGAAAGAATTACACCAAAAAATGACGCTAGAGTCTGCAGCTAGATTACAAAGATTGGAGCAAGAATCTCAAATGGTAAAAAATCTTTACAAGATCAACTCTGTCACATGAAGACTCGGCATTTTTAGGAAGACGGATGGTTTGTTTCCAGAAGAAAGATTGGACTGATGACCACCTCTAGAAGACTGGACTGATGAGCACCTCTCGAAGAGTGGGCTCTCCTGCCAAATGATGCCCTTGGGAATGGGGTATCAATGCCGAATCACATATGCTTGGTAGGCAACCACTGGCGCGGCGTAAGAACCCGTAAGTTTCATGCCTACTTCATATGTGAATTGGGTTATGCATTGCACATTGGATCCCATTCTTGCATATACTCTAGTGGCAACCTCTGGCGCGGCGTAAAAACCCGTAAGTTTCATGCCTTTTATATATGCAAAATGTGGATTATGCAATGCATATGGGATGCCCATTCTTGCATATACTCTAGTGGCAACCTCTGGCGCGGCGTAAAACCCCGTAAGTTTCATGCCTTTTATATATGCAAAATATGGGCTTTGCATTGCACATTGGACTCCATTCTTGCATATACTCTAGTGGCAACCTCTGGCGTGGCATAAAAACCCGTAAGTTCAATGCCTTTTATATATGCAAAATGTGGGTTATGCAATGCATATTGGATCAAGTTCTTGCATATACTATAGTGGCAACCACTGGCGCGGCGTAAAAACCCGTAAGTTTCATGCCTTTTATATATGCAAAATATTTGATCCCAGTGTGGCAGGGCACTAAGACATCGAAGGTGCACCGTCAGAGTCTGGAGGTTCTTCAGCGACTAGCAGGCGTCTCATGATGTAGGGTCATATGACTGAGGATTCCATCTCTCTTGGCTAGCTGGTGGAGCTGAGAATGGGAAGGGTCCACCCCTGGCAAAAATAAACCCCATTCAGCGACGCTCCACTGGCAAGGATGCCCCAGGGTGAGATCTTTTCAGATCGCTAAAGGCCCATAAATATAAATATATATATATATATATATATATATATATATATATATATATATATATATATATATATATATATATATATATATATATATATATATATATATATATATATATATATATATGTGTGTGTGTGTGTGTGTGTGTGTGTGTGTATGATGAATAAGTTAAATTAAGAAATGTTTATTGTTTTCAAGGGATAATCAGAACCTGAATTTTTTCACCAAATTTCAAATCAAGAAATGCAAATAAAAGTTCAACATTGTGTCACTTATTATTATCCTCTTTCGAGATCTAAATAGTGTATACTCCAGAGGAGGAAATATTATAAAGGTCAAATGAGGTATTTAAGCGTAACTGGAAGGAGATAGAAATTTAACAATTTCTGAAGTGTACGATTGGTTTTAGAAAAAATATGATTTCACGAACAGCTTTCTATTACAAAATGAAAGTGAAGAGAAAATTTGTCATGTGAAATGAAGATTTAAGTTGAAATACAAAATAATCGGCTTTCAAGGAAGAATTAGCACCTGCAATTTTGTCTTCTATTTACGAGTAAAAATTCAAAATAAGGTCAAAATTACCGTTTCTCTTAACATTTTCCTCTCTTTAGAAATAATATGTATTCAGGAGAAAGAAAGGCTGTCGATGTTACCTAAATAACCTTGGGATCTCAAGAAGATATCTCTAACGTACTGCTGCGTGCAATATGTCGATAAATCATTGAAATGATTTCAGTTACAGTAGCACCAAGACTGTTATTTGCAAACAGAACAATTTCAATAGTTCCAAAAAAAATTTTTTTTTTATATGAAACAAGCGTTTTTTTATTAGCTATAACACGACAACTGCAAAACGCATAAGCTATTGGATTTACCCGATCAAATGGTGCACTGGGGCTTAATTGTAAAAAAAAGTAAGGATTAACGAATTGGTTTTGCGAAAAAAATCTAAAAAAAACTTTCATTTTGATGTTACTGTTATAGGCAGCGTTCGTTGCCTAAAAATATGCGCCAGGTTAAAGGCTGAAGATAAGGACACTTTAATTGTAAAGGAGGAACATTTGCGCAGCATTTGAATGATAGCCATATTGAAATAAGGAACACACATACAAACATGCATATATAATATATATATATATATATATATATATATATATATATATATATATATATATATATATATATATATATATATATATATCCCTAATCAGCATTTACTGACCTTTTCGTAGTAATTTCCAGAGGAGGACGAACTTCTGTATCCAGATGCTCTGAGGAAAAATAACAAAAAAATAAAAATTACTTAAGTAAATCATGGGAACCGTGAATTTTTAAATTTTAAACTTTTCATATTCAATCCTTCCTGATAAAATTTGTAAGTAACAAGTAATGTAAGTTACTTTTCCGAAACAGAACTTATGTTTCTCCATTTAAAGTAAATAGAAAAATTATTTAGATTTTAATGAAAAAATTACCAATATATCTCAATTGAACAGTTATGTAAACCTGCAATATTCATACTGAATAATATTCAGGCTACATTTAATATCTACTACAATATACTGTTTTTATATTTAGATAATTTACAAAATCTGACAATATATATCACCTGAAAGTTTACTGAAAAAATATAACAACAAGGAATAAAGTAGGTAGTAAAATTATTCAGTTTTTATTAAAAAATTACCAATGCATAACAGTTTAAGTAAACCTACAATATTCATACTGAATAATTTTCAGGCTACATTTAATATCTACTACAATATGAATAATATTCAGACCACATTTAATATCTACTGCAATGTACTGGTTTTATTTTCAGATGATTTACAAAATCTGACGATATATATCAGCTAAAAGTTTATGGAAAAAATATAACAATAAACAATAAAGATCCATCTCAACGGATCCTTGATCGTTACCACTTGGGACATTTGATAGATTAACATTTCGCCCACGACAGAGAGAGAGAGAGAGAGAGAGAGAGAGAGAGAGAGAGAGAGAGAGAGAGAGAGAGAGAGAGAGAGAGAGAGAGAGTAAACATCTCATAAATGTTATGAAACATCTTTCAAAGAGATCCCTCAGATAAAAATATTGTCTTTATGCACATAAGATTTATTAATAATAATAATAATAATAATAATAATAATAATAATAATAATAATAATAATAATAATAATAAATGAATGACCTCCTGACATCTGTTAAATAATTTACCTGCTGCTACAAAAAACTCATTCAGTAGAGTTAGAAATTGCACACGTAATAATAATAATAATAATAATAATAATAATAATAATAATAATAATAATAATAATATTGAGTACTAGAAATACCAGATAGACGTCAGAAAGAGAAAAAAAAGAAGAAATAATAATAATAATAATAATAATAATAATAATAATAATAATAATAATAATAATAATAATAATAATAATAATTCAATTTCACAGTCAAATCTTTATAACTCTGATAGGTAGTGTTATGCAAAAGCATTATCAGCTTCACATTTGTAGTACCTCGGAAAAACCGATATTAAAATGATTCATTTCGAATTCGGGAGAAATTTCTGCACGGATAATTGATATGATTTGTTGAAGGCCCGACCGCAGAATTTGGAATTTGTTCCCACTAAATCCAGAAAGTTTACGGTAAAAACAGAGTAATACATTCATAGTGTAGGCATATATATACTGTGTATATATATATATATATATATATATATATATATATATATATATATATATATATATATATTTATATATATATATATATATATATATATATATATATATATATATATAACATTACCACAGGTTAAAAATAAGGTCTCTTATTTTTCACCTGGGGTAATGTGCGATAAATGAATCACGTACAAAAGTGATTATGATTATATATATATATATATATATATATATATATATATATATATATATATATATATATATATATATATATATATATATATGACGGAACTAGTTAACACATGCTTCATAAATGTGAATTCCTGACTCGCGTCGGGAACGAACCCACGTCTCTCAGTTGAAAGGCAAGGGCGCTACCTGCGTGGGTCAGCTGGTAGCCCCCTTGCTTTACATTTGAGAGACCCAGGTTTGATCCTGGTGTGAGTCAAAAATTTATATATATATATATATATATATATATATATATATATATATATATATAAATATATATATATATATATATATATATATATATATATATATATATATATATATATATATATATATATATATATATATATAGATATAGTAACCCTCCTACACACAACAGTAAAAACTCCACACTAGCACGAACTAAACACAGAGATAACTAAACTAAACAGAGGAAGGCAAACACAGAGACGACGTCTGAAGCGAATTGCCTCCCAAGTCGAGCCGAGTGTCCTGAAGGGCCGTTGAGTCCTCCTGATACGAAAGACCCTGGCAAAGCTTCATACATGAGTAGAAGGTCGAAATAAATTAGAGAATGCTGGAGTGACTGTTGACAGCGTGGAGTGAGCCACTGGAAGGACGGAGAATGCAAAGACGCGCGGAGTTGATGGGATCACGAGAGAGTTGCTATTATAAAGCCGTGATTGTACGATTGTGAGACTAGGCCAGGTTTGGGCGAGTCAAAATGTTCCAGGAATAGACGAGATGAAAATTTATTCCTTCTTACGAGTGAGGGGAAAATGGGGATAACTGTATAATTGAATGTTTGCAGTTCACTGGACGAGTAAAAATATTCCAGAAATAGACTAGATTAAAATTGATTCCTTTTTATCAGTTGGGGGAGATTATGGGCATAAATGTATAAATCACGTTTGCACAGCATAGCAAATAATAAATAAATCATACAGTAAATATTCATGATGTACCCTTCTCATGGTCAGGTTGGTAACGCGACCTCGCTCTGATACTTTGGATGCAGGTTCGAATCACGTTATGGACGTCAGAATTTATTCATAATCTTCCATTTGGATCTTAGGCTTTGTGGTATAAAACATATCCAAAAACTGTGAAGAAATCTATAATTAAGAGGGTATTGTGGCTATTATAAATACATAAGTAACTGGTTATGAGTGACCATTAGGATATATATATATATATATTTATATATATATATATATATATATATATATATATATATATATATATATACACATATATATATGTATATATATATACATATATATATGTATATATATATATATATATATATATATATATATATATATTATATATATATATATATATATATATATATATATATATATATATATATATATATATATATATATATATATATATATATATATATATATATATAGGTAGATCAGTTACAGAGAGCTATTAATTCTATAATACGAAAGCCATGCCTGTACTTCACAAAACTGCAAGCAACATAATCCCACTTCCGTACATTAATCAATCACCTTATATTTACTTAGACTCATACTAACGAATAATAATGAAACCCCTTTATACCAAAAAAAAAAAAAAAAAAAAACTGAAACGAACTGGAGAAATAAATTAGACACTTCCTCAGTTCTTAAGACCTTCAGAATTAGATGCTCGCCCGGGCTTGAGAAGCCGAGAGAGAGAGAGAGAGAGAAACAAAACAGAGGTCCCGTTACCCCTCCCCTGGAGGAAACAGTGTGGTTTTACATACGATTCTTGTCCCCATATAGAAACGGTAGTTCATTCTAATGGCTGGAGGCTTTTAAGCACAGGTAAGTTTTCCCCGCTGAATTAGACATTACGTTGAAAGCATGTTACACGCGGCTCTCTCTCCATCACTCTCTTTCGACGTGTATTGTGTACATAAATGTGAAGAAGAAGAAGAAGAAGAAGAAGAAGAAGAAGAAGAAGAAGAAGAAGAAGAAGAAGAAGAAGAAGAAGAAGAAGAAGAAGAAGAAGGAGAGAGAGAGAGAAATTATATGATGTTCAAATTGGTATTTAGACATAAATGTGAAGAAGAAGAAGAAGAAGAAGAAGAAGAAGAAGAAGAAGAAGAAGAAGAGAGAGAGAGAGAGAGAGAGAGAGAGAGAGAGAGAGAGAGAGAGAGAGAGAGAGAGAGAGAGAGACCGTACTGTATCTTCAACCGGGTATTTGAAAACAAGAAGTGAAAATGAAGAATAACCATTGATTTTAGGATTACTCGTAAAAAATGCAAAACTGAATGGTACCAGAGCGCTGATGCATTCCTCAACAGGAATATTACTAGTACCAAACTATCAGGTATAGATCGAAAGGAATGGCAATTACAACTGGCCACCATACCCTAAATTAAAAACACCGGGGAATCAACATTCCTTTCTTGACGTTTGGGTGAAACAACACAAAAGAGGTACTGATGCTAAAGTATCTAGTAAAAGCAATTGCATATTTGCTGATATATATTCTGTTTGTCAAGAAACTCAGGTTTCCAGGTTTATCATTAATAATTGTAGGATTAATGACTATTAAGAATAATCACGTCCTTTAAAAGACGAGTATAAAAGACACTTATTTTGGTGTATTTTGAAAAATATATGAAGATTTGCCCAGAAGCAAAACGGTCTTATTTTACCCCTAAATGTAAGATTATTGTCTCACTGTTTTCGTGGGTAATCCATCTCATTCCATTTACAATAGATATTTTCCCCAAAAATTTAATTTTCTTCCATACGGTCATGAAATTCTATAAATATGTGATAAATAATTTCCAAAAAACTAAAATTGTCTTACATACATTCACGAAATTCAATAAATATTTGATAAATATTTTCCAAAAAAAACTCAAATTTTCTTACATACGTTCCTGAAATTCTATAAATATTTTGTGACAGATGTTTGTTCATTAATAGATGAAGATGTTCTTACTGCAAGAGCCACATATTATTCATGCTGACGGAAAGCAAATGTGAATAACCTGTCACGTATACCGTTCATTTATTTAAACCTATGAATTATATCATCTGAACACTTATGTTGCCTTTAGGGGCCATTAAATATTTATATTTGAACTAACAATTTAATTTGCAGTTATGCTGAAGTAATATTATATATGTTCCATGTACATTTTGGTAGGTAAAGGTATTGTACAAAGCCTGAAATAATATAAAAAAACTTTTTGTTATATAATTTAATTTACAAAGAAAAACTCTCTAAAAATACTCAGCTCTGAGGAAGAGAAAGTGATAAATAAATGAGTGGAATGAGTTACGGAAATAATAAATAACATAATAAGATATGCTGGGAAAAAAAATTTTGATTCCTCAGAAAAAAAATATATATAAAAAATAATTTAAAAAATTACTCCCAGGCTCTCTCCCGGAGAATTCTTGACCGCAGGTTAAGTTATTGGTCGACGCTGTAAAGTCCTTACAAGAGACCGGAGGGATTTCCTAAAAAAAAAAAAAAGAAGAAAAAAAAAGGCGCGAAATTTAAGAGCTGGAAATGGCGGTAAAATATATCAGGTTCTTTAAGGGACGGCAAGGTATTGATCGCAGGGGAAATGGCTCCATTACAGAAATATATTTAAAGGTGCCGGACAAGTTGATCATTGGAGTCAAAGGCAGGCGCGCGCGCGCACATTCACACTCACACATACATACATACATATATATATATATATATATATATATATATATATATATATATATATATATATATATATATATATATATATACATACATATACACACACACACACACACACACACACACATATATATATATATATATATATATATATATATATATATATATATATATATATATATATATATATATATATATAGTGTGTGTGTTTTATGTGCGTGAGTGAGCTTCGTTATTTACTTAAATATTAAAACAATAGACGAAATATGATTTGAATATTGACATTACCAAGCTGTCGAGTTTGTACTGCAAAGAAAAAGCACCTATCAAAAGTGTGATATATTTTACGCATCCCTAATTAAATTCTAAAATATTCTTTCGCTATAGAAACTCACAGATATGAACACCTTATCATAATTTCTCTAGTCAAAAGAACCACAGTACAACCACAATATTAAAGTAATTCACCGAATAAAAACCATTGTCTAAAGTTCTAAACACCTTGATATTCCTCTTCTCTCTAGCTGCTACGAGAACTTCCTATTACTAGGTTTACTGTCAGCTCGAAAGATATTAATAATAATCTTTATTCATGTCCTTGTTTTTGGATTTGAAAAGGCTACGATATCTGTATTATCAATAATAATCTTTATTTATGTCCTTGTTTTTGGATTTGAAAAGGCTACGATATCTGTATTAGTCTTTAATCTTATGGTAATAGTGATATTTCATACATTCAGTAGATTAACACTCTGCTGACTCTTTTCCCATTTGATATGAAACTGTAACGCGAACTAAAATGAATTTAAAAATGATAGAGTTACTAAAAAAAATACTCATAGTAGAGTGCTTCTCAAAATGGAGAAACAAATACACATTTATGTAATAAATATTACAAATATATTTTGAAAACAAATTATATAGATTCTCGGAAGCTCTCTGCATAGTTTTATTTTGAAATGCATTTACACAGTTACATAGCTATGAATTTGTTTCTCCAAAGTGTAGACTATAACTTTTGCTGGTTGTTGATAATAATTAAGGCCGTGGAACTAAAAGCAACTACCTCCATTAACATAAGTCGTTTTTCCCGTATATTTGACTCTTGTAACTGGTCTTGGCGGAATGGGTGTATTTATATTTAATGAGGTTTTCCCACGTCACAATCGATAGTAAGGGGCGCCGTTCATTTCCTTTTGAGCTCACCTGGGAAGAGGTGGTAAATTCTAATCACCTCAGGTTTCGGTCTTAAATTTTTTACTCTATTGGGGTTTTACTATCAATTTTACTCGTGGATAATTCTGTTTTAAATACTGACTTCACAGTCCTCATGTGATTAAGATATATATATATATATATATATATATATATATATATATATATATATATATATATATATATATATATATATATGTATATATATAATGTGTGTGTGTGTGTGTTTGTGTGTGAGTGTGTGTGTGCGTGTGTGTGTATGTGTCCATGTGTATCTCTAACTTAGTTTGCTTATTGATCCTAAAACAATCAGGGAAGCAACTCCTTACCGAAATCCTATGTCACGAAATTAAAGACAGAGAGAGAGAGAGAGAGAGAGAGAGAGAGAGAGAGAGAGAGAGAGAGAGAGAGACTGCGCCAGCGGCAGCAGAGATCAAGACAAGAAGCGAATAAAGGCAGGGGGGAAATGTTCCTTCACGTTTTATTCTAATCAAAGTCTTCTGCAGAAAATTGGAAAAGTTAAGAAAAGGAAAATGGGAATCCGGGAGTAATTTTCTCAGGGAGAGAGAAAACACGACGGCCCGAAGGTTTGGTGTAATTTTCTATAGCTAAAATATTAAGGAGATAAGCGAATCTGAGGGATATAGAGGAGTTGTGGTTTGAGTTGCACGAATTCTTGGAAGATCCGGTTTTTGAGGAAATGAATTGTTAGAGTATACGAATATATAGTGAAATTACAAAATTCATTTTTAAACATCTAAATTTTAACAATAGACCGTACATTGTCGTGGGTATTTACTTTGTTAGGTTATTTACAAACATAACGAAGTAATGTTCTATAGGTGATCAAATATTTATTGTCATTGTCAAATCATTGAGAATGCTTGGTAAATAATTCAAACTTCTGGTATGCGCTTTCCCTATGCGTACAACGCCAAGTGGTTTTCATATAGTACACGCATGCACATTATAAGAAACACACACACATGTATGTAAGTATATGAACATGCATATATATATATATACATATATATGTATATATATATATATATATATATATATATATATATATATATATATATATATATATATCTGTTAAAAACAGAAGAGAAGTTCAGGCCTGATAAAAATGTCTCAAAAAGTAATTCACTAAATTGTTCTAATTTAATCAGATATGTTATTCAATAAAAACCAATATTTACCAAAATCTAAACTAATAGCTAACTTCCAATTTCATGTATAACAATCATAAGCATCCCTGTAAATCTAGACGTAAAACCAAATCTTTACTACTCACCATTCCTGACACTTAGCAGCAAATAAAACCTACCTTCTAAAGAAAGTAAAGGAATCCTTTTCTGGCCTCTCTAGAAAAGCCATGACACTCACCGAGGTACGAGTATTTTTCCAGGGGCGCGCCACGTCTTGTTACTTTCGCCCCCCGCCCTCCCCCCTCTTCCAAGGAGGACATATTCTTTGCACTTTATCACGACACCTAATCTTAGTCCGCAGTCATCAAGGCCCCCTTCACTTTTACCCCCACTCAACCTGCGAAAGGTTTCAGGGAGTTTTTTTTTTATATCTTTACAAGTTTTTTTTGTCTTGCAAGCTTGCAAGGGCGTTGGTAGGGCGTATGAGTGGGTGTGGGTTTGTGTAGGGGGCCTGTTTGGTATATGATTGATGTGAATTGTATGGTGGTGGTTTTTGTATGATTAATGTAATGATATCCCGACCAAGGAATCAATCTTTTACTTATATATAAGTATGTATGTATATATATATATAAATATATATATATATATATATATATATATATATATATATATATATGTATATGTATATATATATATATATATATATATATATATATATATATATATATATATATATATATATATATATATATATATATATATATATATATACATACACACACACACACACATATATATATATATATATATATATATATATATATATATATATATATATATATACAGCATATATAAATAAATATATATACAAATACATATCAATGGTTTATGTATAGTTGTAATTTACGTAATGACAAAATTTACAAAATCCTTGAATACAGTAAACGTCTGATACTGCTTTACCTTCCTTACTGAAAATAATATGGACAAGAGAGAAAATACTTTTTCATATTCATATTACAAGACACAAGATCTGCTAATACACGCCCCTTCATGGTCAGATAGATTACCTATCACGTAACCATCCAGAGAGAGAGAGAGAGAGAGAGAGAGAGAGAGAGAGAGAGAGAGAGAGAGAGAGAGAGAGAGAGAGAGAGAGTAATGACGTCGTTTCTAACCTTCGGAGATAATAGGGAAGTGTATATATATCTCTCCCTCCCTTGATGAAAAAATATAAACATGATAATTCTGTCTGAAAATAAATATGGAAATAGTTCTCTAAAAATGTGTTTTCTGATATGCACGTGAAGAATGAGAATAAATGGAATAAAAAGATAGAAATAAATGCCCGAGCGTTACGTAAGTGATGGCGTCATGGCGTTACTTATAACAGATTCGGAACATGTACAAATATTCATTGTGAAAGCGTTCGTTTGTATTCCGTGAATGAGCCTATCGTATGGGTCCTTTAAATTTTCCAGAAATCTAATTCAATAAAATCGTAAAGTTATATTTTATTTGCAACATTTTGATATTTTACGAAAGGACATTGAGATGGCCTTGGTTCTAATGATAAAAATAACTTTAAGCATATACAATTATTGATAATGTTAATGGTTCATAATAGCCTTAAATTTTATTTTAGATTCAATCCGGCAGACCAAACTCAACATAAAGTGTGCTTATAGAGTGATGTGATTCAAAGAGAAGAATCATTGATTGAAGAGAGAGAGAGAGAGAGAGAGAGAGAGAGAGAGAGAGAGAGAGAGAGAGAGAGAGAGAGAGAGAGAGAGAGAGAGAGATTTTCTCAGAAAAAAAGCGATTTTACTTAAACTTTGTTTTTCGCTCTAACGAGAATTAATAATATCTTTTTTAGATAAGTCGTCTTCTCTAATGGAGAAATAATTACTGAAATCATAAAGAAAAATTATTTTAAATTTTGGATTCCCGTGTCTGTCAAAACAGCCGAGGGGAAGAGATACACAAAAATAATTAAATTAAAAGCATCAACAACAGCAGTAATAATAATAATAATAATAATAATAATAATAATAATAATAATAATAATAATAATAATAATAATAATTATACACTCCCCTAGCTTTGAAAACCAGTCAAAAATTATCTAACATTTCCGTAAGCCGGCTTGCGGATACAACCTCTTTTCCCCCTGCCTTTGACAACCTACCAATAATAATAATAATAATAATAATAATAATAATAATAATAATAATAATAATAATAATAATAATAATAATAATAATAACTATGAAACCAGTAAGCTCAATAGTAGTAAATTTTGCCGAAAACAAACGTGACTACTTACGTAAATATTTACAGACATGTAATATTTACAGACATTAAATTTACAGGCACCCAACCGTAAAAAACAAGGGAATTTCACAGGACACGAACCAGTCAAAAAGAATCTGTTTGATTACTGGCAACGACAGATCCAAGACAACATCTCGCAATTCGCAGTTCACGAAAGTTTGTTTTCGTTCGCATTCATCACAGGTCACGTGATTCGGAGGTTTCTATCAGCGAGGGGACGCGTGCGCATGCGTGTGTTTATCTATTTGCGCTCGTGAGTAAACAGGCATAATTCTCTGGGTATGGTGTCACATGAATCATTATTAAACTATGCATTCTCTTCTTTTCCTAATGCACAGAATTATTGTTTTTTTTTCCACTGCACAGAATAATTACTAATTTTTCCCACTACTCAGTGTTATTGTTCATTTTTTCCACTACGCAAAATTATTGCTAATTTTTCCACTATGCAGAATTATTGCTAATGTTTTCCGCTACGCAGAGTTATTGCTTATTTTTTTTCCCTATGCAGAATTATTATTCATTATTCCCACTATACAGAATTATTGCTAAATTTTTTCCGGTATTCAGAATTATTGCTAATTTTTTCCACTACGCAGAATTATTGCTCATTTTTTTTCCACTAAGCAGAATTATTTCTCATCTTTTTCACCATGCAGAATTATTGTTCATTATTCCCACTACACAGAATTATTGCTCATTTTTTCACTATGCAAAATCATCTCTCACTTTTTCCACTACACAAAATTATTGCTCATTTTTTCACTATGCAAAATCATTGTTCATTCCTTCCACTACACAGGATCATCGCCCATTTTTTCACAAGAACAAATTATCGCCAATTTTTCCCACTTCACAGAATTACTGCTCATTTCCACGAAATCCAGAGAATTAAAACGCCTTTCAAGTAATAATACATTTCCCGTGGGAAATTTCGAGATCACATCGACTATCACAGGGTCTTCGTGTGACTTTCTTTTCAGGAGACTGGTGGAACGACAAGTTGTTGGAATATAAGGCAAGAAATAACATCCCGGATTTAATGAAGATTCTCGTGACCGGAGGCGGTAAGTGACATATGGGTCAGGTCAGGGATGAAAGTCCCCTGTCATTTACGAGATTCGTTCCACGTCCACCTTTCTCTTCTCCTTTCTTTCTCCTTTCTTTTCCCTTTGTGTCCTGCGGAGTATTTATTATTTGAGTAATGATGTTCCTCCAGCCCCACATTTTAATTCGGGGTGATGGTTCGGGAGGAAATGGTGGCAAAAATAAAATGTTTAATTACGTGGTTTATAAATACGGTTTTCACATGCAATCTCGATGTTTGGAAATGGCTCATTTTTCACCTTGTTTGTTGCATAGGTAGTAGCAGAATCTAATAAATAATTTGATGTAAAGAAGCACATCACACACATAGACGCAGATACGTACGTACATGAATACATATATACATACATACATATTCATATATATATATATATATATATATATATATATATATATATATATATGTATATGTATATGTATATATATACTACAGTATATACAGTATATATATATATATATATATATATATATATATATATATATATATATATATATATGTGGGGAGAAGATAACAAGGAAAAACAGATAGCAAATAACAAGTGACGATCAGTAAAAGTTATCTATCAATCCCTCCTCTCCCAGTCGCTCCCCCCGCCCCCAAACTAATCCCTCGCTCTGGGTTGTAAAAAGCCATCAAATATTCATCATGCAATGGCAAGGGAATAGAAAAATCATCAAATCTTCATCATATGTTGATAAAGCAATAAGTAAATATGATTACCAACCATTATGACAATACGGAAGTTATGGGAGGCTGGTTAAGAGTTGATCATCATCTTATAATTTAAATAAGAAAACTATATATCTTTTGAACTATGGTAAATGCGAGACAAGTTTTGTTACAAGAATCTCCAGAATTATTAAATAGTCTCTATTTACAAATATGCGAGTTAATGCAGCAGCAAAAATCAAACAGAATTAAACATTAAAATTAAAAATTAAAATACAATAGAC
>NC_089765.1:16366320-16373820 GCF_040412425.1 Macrobrachium rosenbergii | reverse complement strand
CTACTGAGGTTCGAGGGCTGCAATTTGGTATGTTTGATGATTGGAGGGTGGATAATCAACATACCAATTTGCAGTCCTCTAGCCTCAGCAGATTTTAAGATCCGAGGGCGGACAGAAAAAGTCCGGATGGACAGACAAAGCTGGCACAATAGTTTTCTTTTACAGAAAGCTAAAAACATGCAATGACTAATTTATAGACAATATATTGATGTGCTTTTACACACCCAAGCAAGTTTTTTTTTTTAAATTAGGAAGAAAAAACACACTGTGACTAGTTGATAATAAAATATTGATATGTTTATTTACATATGCACGTACCATTGGTTTTTAAATTTAAAAGGAAAAACATAGATTATCAAATTCATAAAGATTTAAAGCTATACAAACATGCGTTGACAAAACTTACACTCGTTGCCGAATCCATAAAAACCTCTGGATACATACATACATACATACATACATACATACATACATACATACATACATACATACATACATACATACATACATACATACATACATATTATGAAATATTAAGTCCCAAATATCACTTAATATCGAATTCACTATTCTTTGGGAATAACTTCCATTGACAGTTTTCTCTAATTGTTTGCGAATATTAAAAAAAAATGTCACATACAGACATACGTAGTAATATCGTCATCAAAATAAATTATTTTGCTACAATATGACACCGAGTGTCGTATCGACTATCTTTTAGAAGGAATTTCAGACACAAAAACGTCGCCATAGTAATGGATTTGCATGAAGGGTAATAAAAAATTCCATTACATGGGAATTACAAAGGATCACAGCCAGATAATGTAGCGGCTCCAGAATAATTTTCTTTTCACAAAATAATGTTTTCTTCTTCGGATTATGACAGAATTTTTTGTAAAGGAAAGCTTGAAATACAATGCTCACATTTTCTATCATACACAGCCCAGGGCTATTGTGTTTCAAGTGATACTATAATTTTTCAATAAGAAATTTAACATATCTCTACCGCTATGACATATTTATTTGTATAAAGGAAAGCTTGAGATGTCATTTTCGTATTTTCTGTCATACATAGTCGATTTTATGGTTGAGGCAATTCTGCTTGAAGTGATGTTATCAATTTTCAGTAATAAATACAACCGATCTATACCGATCCTTTGAATAGGATTCTTCGTGCGCGTCTCAACTGCGCCGAAGTCAATTAAAGAGACCTGTTCAGAAACTAATGCCAATTTGAAGAGATATAGAAACTGGAACGAGCTTCCGCAATTCTCTGGAATCTGAAATATTATTCCTCTCTCTCTCTCTCTCTCTCTCTCTCTCTCTCTCTCTCTCTCTCTCTCTCTCTCTCTCTCTGCTCATTGTGTTGTAAGGCAATGCATGTCGTTTAATCTTTCCCAAATCACATTCTTCATTCTCTCTCTCTCTCTCTCTCTCTCTCTCTCTCTCTCTCTCTGGCTCTGTCATCAGTCAATATTTCACAATGTTTTCTGTTATCAAAAGATTGAACTTTGCGCTAGGAAATTATAAAACTGTAATGAAAAGGGAAAATGATTTTGTTATTAAAATGATAACATATAAATTACATATTTGATGCTTGCAGACTTTCATAATTTAGCATGACATAATCAAGGACGTCCTGGCAATTCCTCCTATGAAATGCTCAATTATCTGAGAGGACAAGAAGCAATAAAAAAAATTATGAGGTAAACCTTAACCTTTAATCAAGGAGGGAGTGTTTTTTTATGGATTCTGAGGTAGCATGTATTTGCCTGTGTTTGTATATTTATGTATGAATGTGAAGTATACCAAATCTCATTCATTTTTGTTCACTGATTAGAAAGAAAGTCACTGCAAAAAAAAATAAAATATATATATATATATATATATATATATATATATATATATATATATATATATATATATATATATATATATATATATATATATATATATCGAAAGTTAAAGAAGACTCTGATGTATAGACCAGCGCTGGTTGCTTTGGTAAGGAGTCGGGAGGTAATCAAAGAAAATATTTTCGAAAGGAGCGAATGCGGGCGAAGAAGAAGAAGAAGAAGAAGAAGAAGAAGAAGAAGAAGAAGAAGAAGAAGGGGGAGGAGGAAAAAGGAAGAAGTAGAAGCAGAAAAAGGAAGAGGAAAATGAAGAAGTAGAAAAATGAGGACGAAAAAGAAGAAGAAGAAGAAGAAGAAGAAGAAGAAGAAGAAGAAGAAGAAGAAGAAGAAGAAGAAGAAGAAGAAGAAGACACAGCAGGAGAAGAAAAAGAAACAGTTGAAAAAGGAGAAGAAGAAGAAGGAGAGAGAGAGAGAGAGAGAGAGAGAGAGAGAGCGACCCTTGACTGGTGTGGGAGCAGTATTCATGGCAATGCAAGGCAGCAGGAGGAGCATGGGAACATATTCCATAAAAACAGAGATAAACTGTGAGTAATTATGAGTTATTATGAGGTGATTAAAGTTATTGCTGTTGTTGGTCTTGCAGTGGGACGAATAGGCAGCTTCGTTGATTTCAAGGACGTCGTGGCTGCACGTGCTTCATTCAGGAAATTTTTGTCAGTCAGTCTTTTTATATACTTTTTGCCTATTCAGCTTTTTTTTTTTTTTATTGGTTGGATGTTCCATTATTCCAGAACCTTGGGTATTGAGCTGATTTATTTTAATTACGTTATTAATATTAATGTGAAGTTTTTAAATGATCAGGTGTGGGAAAGTGTATTTAATATTGTTTCTAATCAAATATATCTTAATTTTAATGAATATAGTTGGTAATGGTCACAATTCAAAATTTTAATTTAGATATATTTGTATACATAAATATTTATATATTTATAACATATATACACATGTGTAAACATATATAATATATATGTACATATATGCATATATATATAATATATATATATATATATATATATATATATATATATATATATATATATATATATATATATATATATATATATATATATATATATATATATATATATATATATATATATATATATATATATATATATATATATATATATATATATATATATATATATATATATATATATATATATATATATATATATATATACATATATATGCCAGTACGTATGGATATCAAATACATAATTATAGTGAAATTTCTTAGGAATGATGGTTAAACCATTCCAGTCACCCTCATTACGTCGACTAATTCGTATATATTTCCTTCCTCCGAAATGAGGTTCATTAAACCTTTGGGAAAAATCCATCGATAAGTTTTTTATTCCTGCAAATCTCTCTCTCTCTCTCTCTCTCTCTCTCTCTCTCTCTCTCTCTCTCTCTCTCTCTCTCTCTCTCTCTCTCTCTCATTTTCTTGGAGTTGTGTTTTTACAAAATATAAAAATAGCAACAAAACACGCAAAGCAATCATGAGGCTGATTTTCTGTGTTTTTTTTTTCTTATTCCAAGGCTTAGGAATTCAGGGCCTTTCAATTGGTTTTAAAGTTTCCTTATTTCGGAATCATGTAATTATATCTTAATATGCGAATATGTCGGGTCAATATATATATATATATATATATATATATATATATATATATATATATATATATATATATATATATATATATATATATATATATATATATATATATATATATATATATATATATATATATATATATATATATATATATATATATATATATATATATATATATATTTGTTGTTGTAGGTTTAACTAATTTGGGCTTCAGAAATTGTTCTCCTCTATCTATTGCAGGATGATTTTATAATAATAATAATAATAATAATAATAATAATAATAATAATAATAATAATGTACAAAATGTATGACTCACATTTTTATTATGAAAAGGAAGAGAATGAATTCCGAACATCTCCCAATCGATCCTTTGAAGTAATAATTTCGTTCAAACATGCAAAGGAGAAGAAATTTCAAAAACATTGTAATTAGGAAGGTCAATGTTGTAATGAAAGGTTATTTCATGCTAATTTTCTTTTCGAAACATTATTTTTCTTCGTGTAATTTCGGGACGTGTCGACATATATGCATTAATGCATAATGAATAGCATAAGAAACACAATCATATAACACGTGCGAGGAGAATTGTATATTTTTTTTATTCGATTGTTTCCGTCAAAAACTGACTCTAGAGATGGGTTGATCATGTGGAAAGAATGTGAAATAAATGTGGAGAGAAACTTCAATTAGAAAATGGTTTTCAGAATAGAGATTGAAGTCATAATATACCGCCTAAGGAGAACGAAATCTTGAATTGACGGAGTGAATAATTTGATTTTTCTTTGTATTAGAATATTTCTGTCATAAAAATGTCTCTCTCTAGATGGTTTGAACGTGTCGGAAGAATGGGAAATAAATGGAGAGAAAAATGTCATATAACAAAAGATTTCAGAAGAGTGATGTAACTGAAAGTATATAGACTAAAGAAAATGCCATTTTGGGTAAACAGAATGCGAATATGAGGACCTCAGGAAAGAGGTAAATTTAAGTTTATGAAGAATTGAGGAAGTTAAATTTGAAAACGTGAATACATTAAAAACATGAAAAACACCGGGAACTGACTGGCTTACAAATGAGAGACTGTGTTACCGGGATTAAAATTCGACTGAATCCCTGGCCAGGGTGCATAATGCAATGTTTATATGACAAAGGAAAGAAGGTAAGGAGAGGGAGATATATGACGGGGACTGTTAAGATTACTCTAAAGATTTTTTGAGAAAGGAAGCCCCAGCATTCCAATGAGAGACAGTGAGTGGAAGACTGAAGTAAAAGGAATAGAGAGAGAGAGAGAGAGAGAGAGAGAGAGAGAGAGAGAGAGAGAGAGAGAGAGAGAGAGAGAGAGAGAGAGAGTGTGTGTGTGTGTGTCACTGGGGTCATCATGGTGCTGTGCTTAAGTAAGTTGGCCCACCCCCTGTTGAGGGAAAATGATAATTTTGGGAAAAAATTTAAAATGTACGTAACCATACATTCACACAAACAAAAGATTATTTATGTGCGTTTCAGAGATTTTTCAGAAGCGCTTTTCAATGAAAGGATTGACTTGGCCTAAGATGAACCCATTAACCCCATGATAATAAAATTAACATTGAATATAAAAACAAAAGTTATTATGCTTCATGGGATAATTCTTCCTTATTTTCACTTACTCAGCCACAAGTAGAAGTAACATAAACACTGGAAAAATATAAATATGAATAAAAGCAAATTAATCTAGAAAAGACTAAACGATGTACGTTGGCTTACAACGCAATGGAGAGAGAGAGAGAGAGAGAGAGAGAGAGAGAGAGAGAGAGAGAGAGAGAGAGAGAGAGAGAGAGAGAGAGAGAGAGCATAACCAAAGAACACCTAAATGAATGAAGAATGTAATCACGAAAATAATAAACATCACACACTGGGTTACAACCAATGAGAGAGAGAGAGAGAGAGAGAGAGAGAGAGAGAGAGAGAGAGAGAGAGAGAGAGAGAGAGAGAGAGAGAGCAAAACTGAAGCGTGATTTCGGAAATCTCGCCGGATTAGCGTCAACGGTTTCCGTTACATTAACTGGATTTGATCGAGGGGCGGCTGCCAGGTCAAATGGTCAGGCGGTCAATATACCCCAAGTTATCACACTAGGTTGGAAATCTTTTGTTTAGTTTTTTTTTCTAATGCTTCGTCTTCTTTTCGTTTTGGCTGTCAATAAGAATTGAGAGAGAGAGAGAGAGAGAGAGAGAGAGAGAGAGAGAGAGAGAGAGAGAGAGAGATACACTGATTATTTATTTATTGTTTACCTTTATAAATCCTTCGTATTTTTTCTTGTTGATTTCCATAAGAGAGAGAGAGAGAGAGAGAGAGAGAGAGAGAGAGAGAGAGAGAGAGAGAGAGAGAGAGAGAGAGAGAGAGAGAGAGTATAAGAAATGTAAATGAATAAAGAATGTAATTTGCATGAGATTAAACGACATACATTGACTTGCTAATAAAAATGAGAGAGAGAGAGAGAGAGAGAGAGAGAGAGAGAGAGAGAGAGAGAGAGAGAGAGAGAGAGAGAGAGAGAGAGTATAAGAAATGTAAATGAATAAAGAATGTAATTTGCATGAGATTAAACGACATACATTGACTTGCTAATAAATGAGCAGCGAGAGAGAGAGAGAGAGAGAGAGAGAGAGAGAGAGAGAGAGAGAGAGAGAGAGAGAGAGAAATGTAAATGAATAAAGAATGTAATTTGCATGAGATTAAACGACATACATTGACTTGCTGATAAATGAGCAGCGAGAGAGAGAGAGAGAGAGAGAGAGAGAGAGAGAGAGAGAGAGAGAGAGAGAGAGAGAGAGAGAGAGAGAGAATCAATTAGTCATTCAAAAGAAGAAAAAAACAAAAACGAAAATGCACAAGAAATTATTGGTAACGTCGAAAGAAAGGGGAATGAAGATAGCCTTGACGAATGATGATAAATGTAGAAGAGAAACAAAGAAGATAAAATAGACGAGAAGGATACAACGGACATATGATAATTTATTTATTTTTTATTATCCATTTCTTTTTCTGTACTGGGCTCCTTTCCTTACTGAAGCTGAAAAGCGTAATATCATCTGCCATGTGTGTAAGTGTGTGTGTGTGTGTGTGAGAGAGAGAGAGAGAGAGAGAGAGAGAGAGAGAGAGAGAGAGAGAGAGAGAGAGAGAGTCGTTATATCAATGTAAACTAGCATTGTTCAGTAACACAAAATAAGGTACTGTAAAATATCTGTAAAGAATACAGTTAAGATGAGAGAGAGAGAGAGAGAGAGAGAGAGAGAGAGAGAGAGAGAGAGAGAGAGTAAACTAACATTGCTTAGGCACATAAGATAAGATATGGTAAAATGTCTGTAAAGAATACATTTAAAAAGCGCATCGTTTTCTGCCATGAGAGAGAGAGAGAGAGAGAGAGAGAGAGAGAGAGAGAGAGAGAGAGAGAGAGAGAGAGAGAGAGAGAGGTAAAATAAATGTAGTGTGTTTACAGTAAACATCAGCAAAGGGAAGACTGTCACGCATCACAACTGGTCAGCTTTCTTAGCGTGCTGGAAACCCAAGTGGTAGTTGATTATTATTCTACTTGACAACATCATGCATGCACTCATGTGTATATATTATATACCTTCAGAGAGACATATTATGACATTAAACCCTCGTTTCAGAGTAAAGCAAATAAGGAGTTTGTATGCTGAGTTGGCTAGGCAAATGCGACTATGGGCAAAATAAAAAATATATATATTATCTATACGAAAAACTATTATTCATTTTATTCATGAAGGACTGATGCCTATGAGTGATGGAAGAATATGTGAATGTATTGTCACAAAGAATTATATATATGTACTGTATGTATGTATGTATATATATATATATATATATATATATATATATAAATTTCTGACTCATGTCGGGATCGAACCCAGGTCTCAGGTGGAAAGCAAGGGCGTTATCCACTAGGCCATACAAGTCTAAAAGAAGTTGGA
>NC_089765.1:16358820-16363820 GCF_040412425.1 Macrobrachium rosenbergii | reverse complement strand
CTGCTTTTTTATTTTAATATTAACGCCTGTTTTTTTTATGTTACATCTCTCTCTCTCTCTTTCTCTCTCTCTCTCTCTCTCTCTCTCTCTCTCTCAATGTTTGAGTTCCTTAATGTTACGAGACTTTGGAAAATTATATATAAATATTATGAAATAAATTGTAATTATTACTCTCATAATATCGACATTATCATAACTGGTGGCACTGTTGTTACTAAAATCTCCTTAATAATAATAATAATAATAATAATAATAATAATAATAATAATAATAATAATAATAATAATAATATTATTATTATTACTATTATTGAATCATTGCCCCCACAACCCAAAAATTAAACCCTTTTTTTAATTACCACAAGGTCCTACCTGTCACGAGAGACAAATGCAATCACACACATTAATTTCTCTCTCTCTCTCTCTCTCTCTCTCTCTCTCTCTCTCTCTCTCTCTCTCTCTCTTCCTCCAGGTAAGGCTAGACGACCTGGAGGAGGAGATGAGTGGTCTCAAAGCCCTGGAGGAACGACTCGAGAGCCGCCTAAAGGACTTCACCCTCAAGAAATACCATCTCGTGTCGACGCTGGACGGAATTCAGAGCAAGCTCGAGGAGTTAGCGCGCACCCACAAGCACGTCAATAGCGCGGGCGGCGGGCGTTGACGCGTAACGAGGGCGCGTTGCGTTGCGTAACGCTAAATGCCGTTACGGAGAGCTGTCTGTGACGATGTGGTGTGGATGTAGGGATTGCTGTTTTGCGTAATGCCAAATGTGTGAAATGTTGTCTCTGGCAATGTGAAATGTGTCTAACAATATGATGTGGCTTAAAATTGCTGTGTTGCGTAACGTGAAAGTGCCTCTCGCTGTGGGGTGTGAACGCTGAAATTGCTGTGTTATACTACGTGAAAATTTGATGTGAGTGCTGAAATTACTGTGTTGCGTAACGTGAACAGCGCCAAGTGGAATTCTCCCTGACAGCGTGACGTGAATGTTGAAATTGCTGTGTTGCAACGTGGACAGCGCTAAGTGGAATTCTCTCTGACAGCGTGATGTGAATGTTGAAATTTCTATATTGCGTAACGTGAGAATGTATCTGCCAATGTGACGCGAAATTAGAAACTAATGCTGTAGACTTTTTGCCTCGAAAATACTATTTTAGTTTGGAAAGTTTCAGGTTTCCAGTCTAAGGAAAGGAGAAAATTCATTCTTTGCTTATCTAACACTAATGACTTGGAATTAGTTTTTGGTATATTGGAATTAAAATTCAGATTTTAGTAAAACTTTCAAAGGAAATACAAAAAGTACAGAAGGCTGGTGACCAATTTAAGAGCACAAAATAAGTATATGGAAACACGGAAGTTTCAAAAATATAGGTGCCATTAGAAATTATAAGTTTATATTAAGATCTCACATTCACCCCAAATACATTCCGCAAAGATCCTCTAAATAAAAAGTTATGACAACAATAAATAAATTCTATTAAGGCCTTTTAAAAGTCTCTAGTACACCTTCACGCCAATTAGCAAGCGATTACTGATTTGTATAGCAAAAGGCAGTTTTTTTTTATTATATTATTTGGCAGGTCAGTCGAGACTATTACACAAAACGCTTCTGTCATTTCATTTGATCTTTCCTCTTCAGAGCTGTTCTGAATATGCAAAGGTCCCTTAATTCCGAGGAGTGACATTGTGTCACTCATCTATGGGGCTCACCGATTTATATGGAATTCTGACTATATTGCACAGTCAGCCATACGCTTCTGAAGTCGTTTATGTAGAAATATGTTTACATATATACATACATGCATACACACACACACACACACACACACACACACACACACACACATATATATATATATATATATATATATATATATATATATATATATATGAAGTTTGCTATTGCATTAATCCCGTCACTAACGATTCAAAAGTACTTGGCAAGGGCGTCATTAGCGTACAAATAAAATGTCCTTAGCATAAAAGACATCATGAAACAAAAAAGAATTCAATTAAATATGTGTTTAAACAGGGTACATGATTAACTAACGTAGTCAGTCAATAAGCACTTAATAATTTTTTATAATCTGTTATCAGGCATCATACTTCAGTGCTATAATGGCTATTATTCCATTACTCTATGCATTATTTTTGTCTTTTGGTCTTTTGATAAAGAGTAAGTCGAAATATAACATGACACATAAAAAATGAAGACATAAACTGCAATATGTTTTTACGGCACGTAGGAAAAATATATAATTTAAGAGAAAAGTGGCAAAAAGAAACTTCAAAGAGCTGTTTTTTTAACGACTGCGTAATTACAGTGTGAATATTAAATACTCTCCCAAGGGGAAAGTCTACAGATTTTTTTTTCCCAGCTGAGAACGATATATTCAACTATTTGCTCTCCAACGATATCCCGGGGCAAATATAATGAGTAAATGAACTCTTGAGTAAAAATTCATTAAATGTAACAGTAAGACATCTTTTGATTTTAATTGGAATTTTATTTTCGTTTCAAGTATTAAAAAACAGAGTCAGCACGTGATTGCACACTCACGTGTCCACACACACACACACACACACACACACACACACACACACATGTAGACATATGCACGAATAGAAGTGGTTTGTTTTAATAACTAATGATGCTAAGAATACAATTAAGATGTTTGAAGGATGGAAAGACACCATGATTTGATGGGATTGCGAGCGAGATGTTGCGTGCGTCATGGTAGTGAAATTGTGACTGAGTGGCTGACCAGGGTGTGTAAGGAAGCCTGAAGGTAGGAAAGATTCTGAAGGAATTGGAGAGTGGAAAAAAATGTTCCATTGTATAAGGGTAAAGAAATAAAGAGCTTGGCACGAATACAGGTGTATGACATTGCTTTGTAAACCAGGAAAGGTTTATAATGGGACTGATCGAGAACGGAAAACAGATGATAGAAGGACTCGTAGGAGAAGAGCAGCGTGAGTCTAGCCTAAGAAGATGTGTATAATACTTTTATGTATCAGTATGCATACTAAAGTATGCTAATAAGAAGAGCTTTTTCGTTCCCCCGTTGGAGATTTGAATTCGTATTTAAAAGAAAAAGGTGACGAGCTCTTTGGCCAAAACTCTACAAAGGAACGATTAGAGATTGTCTCATCAAATAAGTTAAAAATATTTGTCCAAATCAGATACATTTGCTGGAACTGAGATATAGTAGTACATCCTTTTCCTTGTTACTGAAATACAAAGTTTTTAATTCCTGAAATATACCTGTCACTTTCACAAGATCATTTGTTATAAAACAACCAAAATACGACATCTTGATTCACTAATGTTCTAACACCTTGAAATTCAATATACACAGGAGTTATTATCCTCCAAACGCAAGTTCTTGTATCAACGATCGAAGGGAAAATAAATACTTCGTGTCATGTTCTATTCAGACTTTGAAAGGATTTCAGAATAAATAATATCCAGGTACGTAAAAAAATCAAAATGGTAATGCACTACTACTCTCCTGTTTTATTTCTACAGATCAGGTGAACTGAAGTGTGGAGTTTAAATACATTTCGTCATAATGGCAAGAGATTTAAAAATGCATTCAAAGTGCTGAATGTGTTACTCATAGGAGAAGAGTTCTAATTTCAGCGTGGAAAAGGAAAGAAGAAAAATTTTCCAGTTTTTTTTATAGCTCATTAGGAATTTCCAAAGATATACGACGCAAAAGACTTAGACAATTTAAAATGACCTAGTAATTACGTAGGTCAGGAACATGTCCATTTAATCTATATATATATATATATATATATATATATATATATATATATATATATATATATATATATATATATATATATATATATATATATATATATATATATATATATATATATATATATATATATATATATATATATATATATATATATATATATATATATATATATATATATATATATAAATATATATATACATACATACTGTAAGTATAAATTGTCAATATTCTTTACTAGCAGCCCAGCCTCATATTTCAAAGTTCATTGCACGCAGCAGACAAACTAAACCACGATTAATAATTTTTTCATTTCAGTTTTGAAAATTCAGCAGCGAATTACATAAGGAAAATAACCGTAAAAGTCAACGTTATTTGAAAGAAAATGATATTCCACACGTGATATTATATTCTGCCTTCAAGCGAGCAAACGTCTACTGGCTTTATACAAGAAGGCGAAAATACGTTTTATTTTTCTTTTGTCCATCACTGCACCGTTATATAATGAATTTTCTTTGGAATAAAAAGATATATAAGAAAAACACTATTTCCTGTTACGTAAACACAATTTTTTTTTTAATGAAAATGCCCGCAGACGGGGTTCAAAAGAACTTCAGGAAGAAGTAATAAAAATATTGTTTCTTCTGTATAATCTCTTCGCCTGTACATTTACATTTGACGTGGGAGAGCAAAAACTAAACAAAATTATTTCTTAATCATTAAAATAGCCATTTTTAAGAGAGAAAAATTAATTCTTCTCACTGGGCTATCGATAACTTGTCAAAATAAAAAAGTGTTTATGGGAATATAATATGAAAAATTCTACTTTTTTCTATTTTCATAGGTTAAAACTTATGGAAAAATGTAAATGTTTTTAAGTACTATAGGCCTAAAAACCCATACAAATACTGTTTATAATATTTATGCTGTGGTTTACTCTCCTAAATACAATAACTATATAACAATGAGATAATAATTGGCAGTCTCAATTAACAATTATATTTTAATTCTCGCCAATTAAAACCCTGAGCAATGATTAAAAAAAAAGAGAGCTAACTTCTCACTCTGAGCGCAATTACATTACAGCAGAAAATTCTCCGTTCGGGTCTCGAGTGATAACGAAGGAGATTATTTTTCTCAACAGAAGTCCCTTTGTTGCTTAAATTCGAGAGAGATAGACTGTTAAGGTGCCCGTGAATTCGTGCCTCTCATCTGCCTTGAGTTGGTTCATATA
>NC_089765.1:16291320-16353820 GCF_040412425.1 Macrobrachium rosenbergii | reverse complement strand
GGGGGGGGGGTGGCGTCACGGGAGAGAAAACCCTTCCGCCTCTCCCAGAAGGATTGCCCCAGAAATCCTTCGCTACCAAGTGGCTGCTATTCCAAGCATGGTCTCGGGGTCTTTCGGTTGAGCGGATCCTATATCCTCATCCTATATCGTTCTCCTTCGCATCCTCCGCATCCTTTCTCTTTACCCTCGAAGACCTCCAGGATATTTTTCTTTTCGATAGTGATTCGTGTTTTTTTTTTTTTTTTGGCTTAAGGTCGTTTTTCGATCAAACGGACGATTTCCTTTGCAAATTAGTTGCTTTGCCAAATATTTATTTCTCTCCTTCCGGGTGTTTGGGTGGCGCCGGGATTGGAATTTGTGTTTTGTTTTATTTCGTGGAGATTAAACTTTATATATATGTATATATATATATATATATATATATATATATATATATATATATATATATATATATATATATGTATATATATAAACAAGTGTGTGTATGTATGCATGCATGCTTTTGTTTGTTTGTTTGAATACTAGTGAAAGCACTTACAGATAGAGTTTACTCACGTATACTTGTAACCTACATACTCTGACAACGCTTACTTACATTATGTACCCGCGCATTGAAAGAAGAAGCTTCCGATGAAGACCGGTAGCGTAAATGCATAAATCAGTTTCCGCCTGAAGGCGAGAGAGAGAGAGAGAGAGAGAGAGAGAGAGAGAGAGAGAGAGAGAGAGAGAGAGAGAGAGAGAGAGAGAGAAAATAGAAGTAGGATAGATAGTTTCCAGAGAGAGAGAGAGAGAGAGAGAGAGAGAGAGAGAGAGAGAGAGAGAGAGAGAGAGAGAGAGAGAGAGAGCGGAAGGAACACCGACCGAAAATAGATAAAGAATAGATAGCTTTCGAAGGGTTGGTGGCAGGTCGTCTTCGGAGGAGGAGGAGGAGGAGGGGGAGGAGTAGGGAGGAGCATCAGCGCTGCTGACGGGGAATTCAGATTAGCTGTCTGGGGGATGGGCCGAAATATTGCACGTTGAAGCCCCGAGACCCGGGATGGAATACATGAGAGAAATCTCTGAGATGGAGCTCACAATAGACGCCTGGTGGAGGAGGAGGAGGAGGAGGAGGAGGAGGAGGAGGAGGAGGAGGAGGTTGGGAAATGGATGCCTTTGTGCAAGCGCTGACGCCGGCGTGAAAGTCGGGGCGACGTCAGACCGCACGATTTTTTGCTGGGAATTTTTTTATTTTGTCAAATAGTTTCGTTTGTATAGTTTTATATGCATGTGTATATGTATGCATGTATATGTATGTAAAATATATATATATACACATACACACGCCCATATATATTATGTATATATATATATATATATATATATATATATATATATATATATATATATATATATATAATTTATATATATATATATATATATATATATATATATATATATATATATATATATATATATATATATATATATATATATATACCACGGAACTAATTAATACATGATTGCTTATTTCACAGATATTAATTTCTGACTCACATCGGGTTCGATGCCCAGTGTGGGTCACTTGGTAGCGCCCTGGGCTTTCATTTGAGAGACAGGAGTTCGATCCCAATGTGAATCAGAAATTCCCAGTACAAAAAAAAAGTCAAAGAATAACCTATATAAAAGAAATCAATTAAAAGAAAAATAAACAAATGACAGAAATAACAAACCCAGTTTTTATTGATCATGGGTATCGGATCCCTGAAATGTCAAGAAATATCAAGAATTAAGATGATGCGTATCTGAAGCCCTCTAGAAATAGATAGCAGCCAGTCATAATATTCATTGAAACGTCATTATAAAATGAAGTGTATTTAGGATACACAGAAAAGAAGCTTCCAATATACGTTGTAGGAATAAATGACCTGTTTTCCTATGATTAAAAATGTGAGAAGGACATTTTTCCTTTGTTTCCTAAATCAGTTCCAAATTACTAGGCTGATTGCACTCCTATTCAGTTTTAAATTTAACAGCTGATATTAGCTCATTTCTAATGAAATCTCCCCAGCTATCGTCCCATAATACAAAGATACGAGTATTCACGTTCCATTGCTACTGCCAAGATTCTCACAATACGGAGCCACCTTGATACTTTTGAAACTTCTGGGAACTGAATCAAATTAATGTACGATTTTTATTAATGAGATGGAGAAATCTGTTAGGTGAAGATATAACGAGGAATTTTTGCTTGATTTCCTTACTGCAGGGTGACTAATTAATTTTTATTTTTGGTGATACTATAGACGTTGTAGAGTCTGCTGTAACTTTGTCTAATTATGGATTTTAAAAGTATCTATTTCATGAGTTGATAGTCTCCATTTTGCATCCGTTTCCTGTTTTAAGTAAGTTGCTCTTACCTACATTATGATATCAATACTTAAATGCTCATATATTCACAACAAACAAGAAAAACTGTCTTTTATCAAGATAGAGATCTTTCAAATGGGAGGATAACTATATGCAAAAAAACAAATATTTAACCGACTAGAATATGGAAATATCTATAAAATGACTTCAAATGAAATAGCGAACAACGAAACTAGAATGTATACTATATACATTCGAATATATATTTTATATATTAGATTATACAAAATTAAGTCAATCTCCCACAGCAACTCAGAAGTTCAAAATACTTCAAATAATTCTCCCAAAGCGAAAAGTTTTAGCATGCATAACACTTCGTAAGTTTCCATGAAAATTGTCCAGCATTGGAAAACAGTAATATCGCTTGTGCTACAAATACCTGCATTGACAACCAATGTCTGAACTTGTACTGATGAAATAAAGACACTATAGATATCTATAGTGATTAGAAATATGTTTTTCCAATAGATATCTACCTTGATACTTCAAAGCACGAATATCTTTTACAAGACCAATAAAAGATGCAACCAAAGATATAATGAACATATGTAAAAGATTAATATAAAAATATAAAAATTGATACTAGAAAAATCGAATATCTTTTACAAGGGTAATGAAATGCACAGCCAAGGACATAAAGAACATATATAAAACGTAATATAAAAAAAAATATGTAAACTGACCCAAGAAAGACCGACCATCTTTTACACAGCCAAAACTATAAAGAATATATATACAAGATTAATATAAAAATCTTGACCAAAAATACAGTGCTAGCGATAAAGACTATATAAGATAAAAAAAACATTTATCTCGCAGGGTATTGCATACTGAACCGCGTCGCTGGACAAAACATAAGGGAATATCTCTCTCTAACATCTCGTATTGGTCTGAACACAGAGGACACTCACAGATTTGCCGACATCAAAGACAGTTACAATATCATAACACATCTCAGGAAGGCGCATATGTACAAAGGGAACGCCGGTATTTGTATACCCGTTTATCTGTTGATTTGTCGACGATAGAAGCCTCTGTAAAATATTTTGTAGTCTCCCTATGTCTCCCAGTTTATTGTCGGAGGTACGTGAGGATTGGATTTCACAGGCGTGCTCGCGCGCTGGCACACACACACACACACACACACGCACATATATTTATGTATATTTATATGTATATATATATATATATATATATATATATATATATATATATATATATATATATATATATATATATATATATATATATATATATATATTCGGAGATATGTGAGGATTGAATTTCATACTCATGTATATATATATATATATATATATATATATATATATATATATATATATATATATATATATTATATATATATATATTATATATGTGTGTGTGTGTGTGTGTGTGTGTATGTGTATGCGCTAGTGTGAGACCATAAACAGTGATGAAAAGTTATGCTTCAACAGATGATAAAAAATATCGTCTACAGTGCTTGCAAAGACAACTAAGTAAACAACATTCATAAAAATTGATTCTAAAGAACAGGTATATGTTACTTATAATCTTTACTTATTTATAACATCATGATGTATTTCTTGGGAGATAGTCTCTTACTATATGAATTTACTCTATACTTTGACTTTTAAACTCGTCTTCGATTTCTGCACGCGAAAAAATAACATTGTTATTTCATTGTATTTTATTTATGTGCCGCAACACTATAAGTGAAATTGTGATAAACTCTACGGACCTCACACTGTGAATTTCATTTACTTTCGAGGATCGCATGTAAATGCTCATGTGAACATATATTTGAAGCTTTATTCCACGTAGAGTGAAGCTTGAAAATGAAAGTTGTAGCTTACAGATGTTAAGATATTGCTTCATAGGACATTAAGGAAGTCTGAGCAAACTACGAAAAAATTGAGACAATTTGAGTTCTGCAGCGCTTAGTTAAAAAAGAAACCTTTATGTATGTGCACGGTATATATCATTGCATCTACAAATAACGTAATTAGATACTTTCTCCATCCATACACGGAAATCTCTCATTATTATAGATTTAATTCACGTCTCCTTTCGCTGGAAGCACATCTCATTACGGGCGGGAAAAAGAGACGGAAGAAAATGATAGCTGGCAACAGTCAAACAACTGACCTGGCTGGCACGCGTTTCTGCAGCCAGTCTCCCACTAGCCGACGCCGAGTAAGGTCCACGCTGCCACCTTCGTCAGTGCCACCCTCTCGAGAAACTAGTTCGAGAAATTTATATCTATTTTTTTTTTATTAACAAAGGAGAATTAGCTTCTTCGGATAAATGAGGCAGAAACTCTCAGATGACAAGGCGACTACATTTAGCGAGTGCTCTCATGCGTTCGTAAATTGCTGGTTCGTTTGATAACGTTCTTCAAAGGGACTTTTATTGCAGCGACTGTCTTTTAAAAAGACTGTCCCGCAGGGCTTCTGCGAAGAGCGAAGAAAAACGTTTCAAAGGATTTACATGAAAGGGATCGGCCGGCATCTGGCAAAAACGTTTTTACGAGGAACATTGTCTTTGCTGGGGAAATTCATTCCCTGAGATAGACGGTCAATTTTTTGTTAATTCCACTTAGATTTTGTGAACTTTGTAAAATGCAAAACTGCTTTAAAATGTTTTTTATAAAATAACCTTGAATTATTTGTAAATTATTAAACAGACTTAATTATTCCTGTTTAGAAAATAAATTACTATAATTGATGACTTTCAGTATATTACTTTAACGTTTTGGAAAAAAAAACATGCATGTGTTTCTGTAATCAGGTAAATGAGAAAACTGTGAGAATGCACACACATTTAAAATATTTCATTTAATAAAAACATTTATTACATAGTCCAGAAATGCTGTTATAGATACTGAAATCACCGGAAATATTTAATTTGTGATAAACAGATAAGGAGGCAGAGAAAGAGAGGGACAGAAAAAAGAGAGAAAGAGAGAGAGAGAGAGAGAGAAACAGAGACTTTAAAACATTTTAAGAAGAACAAAGACATAGACAATAAGATTCATTATGAACTGAACAATAACATATAAACTGAAAAGTGAAAAATAAGTTCACAAAAATCAAGAGAAACTTTATAAAAAGTAACATTTAAACGTCTCATCCAACCACCACACCCAGAAGACTTGAACGAGAAGCAAATAAGATAAATAAGAGAGGAAAGAGAGACTGAAAAATAAAGAAAATAATAGAAAAACAATGGAGTCCACTGAGACTCAAAGCGCGGGAAATGATTCAAAGAAGTCACCCGGAATAAGATTTCTTTTATGAGTTGATATTCTCAGTCTCTCTCCCCACCCACCTCCCTCCTCCCCCACTCTCTCTGGTGGTTTGTGTGTTTGTGCGTGCCTTTGTGCGTGTTTCGGTAATAAAAAAAAATATATAAACAGAAGATCAAAGGCGAGACGATATGGAGGACAAAGTGATACTAATGATCATTGCTGCCACCCTTTGCCATCTTGGGGGTAAGTTCATAGTGTTGCTTTTCAGAAGTCTCTCTTTTTTATTTTTTATTTTTTTGCTGGGTTGCAGGAGGGGGGCCAGTCTTCTTGCTTTTTCGATATTCGTCAAAGTGAATGATGGAGAGGAATAAGACTATGAATTTATACGTGATGTATATGTTTATATATATATATATATATATATATATATATATATATATATATATATATATATATATATATATATATATATATATACACGAACATATATCTATATTTAAATATGTCACTGAAAAGTCTTAATTATATATTAAATCTAATTGCTATTAATTTATTGGTGTTTTAACTCTTCTGCTTATTCATCTCTTATTCTTTCTAACATATCAGTAAATTATTTTATCCTTGACAGAAAAGCAATAACTTCTATACTTATTCCATAGTGATTTACTTTCATTAAGACGAAATATAGGAAAAGGAACAAAACTAAGAATAATTAAATAAAAAAGGGAATATGTTATGTTTTTTGGTTTTGGAAATGTTAACCTATAATAAAATATACGAAAGAATATTGAGAAATCTTCTCTCTCTCTCTCTCTCTCTCTCTCTCTCTCTCTCTCTCTCTCTCTCTCTCTCTCTCTCTCTCTCTCTCGTTAAAGATAGCTCACAATCTGCTCTAACAGACAACGACAGCCCAATATTCAGGGTGACTAGACTCACCCGCTAGGTCTTAATCCTTTCCTTAACAACCTCAGACTACATTCTCGAGTGTGGTCTTTGGCGAGACTATTTGGAGAGAGAGAGAGAGAGAGAGAGAGAGAGAGAGAGAGAGAGAGAGAGAGAGAGAGAGAGAGAGAGAGTCTTAGGTGAGAAAGGAGAACACCACTGTCTCCCTGGAGGAAAATTGGCCTTAAAAGGATTTAGCTAATTAACTCAAAGGCCGAGTGGAATTCTCTGGGAGATTAACGAAATCCCCACTTGAATCGCTGCGCTCAGGAAATCGTTAGGCAAAGAAAGGAACAATCATGCGTTGTCCCCTGAGAGAGAGAGAGAGAGAGAGAGAGAGAGAGAGAGAGAGAGAGAGCGTTAATTGGTAGCAATGACGGGAAAGAATGTTTGTATAATGTTTACTTTTCACTTACGATGCAATGTCAGGAATAAATAATTGGGGAGGGAATAAAGGGCAATTGATGTTAAGTCTCTCTCTCTCTCTCTGTATGTATATATATATTATTAACAGAGAGAGAGAGAGAGAGAGAGAGAGAGAGAGAGAGAGAGAGAGAGAGAGAGAGAGATCCCTATGCAAAGTTAGAAACGTGAATTCTTTTTATTAATTTCATATTTTAAATCGACTTCATCAATGCCAAGTTCGAGGATACACATTCCACCCTTAGAAATTAAACGTACCCTTTGAGAAGCTGAAAGAAGTACCTTCATTCTTTATACTTACAATGCAAGTGTTACTGCAAACAATCGTAGACATAGAAAGAATAGTAATATCTGTACCTTCACGGAGATTTATTATACAGAGAGATATCAACACTTCCATCACGCAGCGTCTGATAAATATCTAAATTCCCGCTGCTTATCTCCTACAAATTCCTGCACCGTACAAGATCAGTCCTTTATCACCGCTCAGAGAAGGACTCTATCGACGTCTTGTGAAAACGAGAGGCTGGTAGGTAGGCCACGTTTTCTCACTTTCTCCAAAGAAAACGAGGGGGGGAAGCGAAGAAAATACACCGCCAGTGAAAACGCAGATTCGTTCACATGACTGGGTCATCAAGTTCAATGGAGTCGCGAGATAGGTCGAGGGCTAAAAGGGATTCATCAGGCTTTAGAAAAGGTTTCAGAGGCCTAAGCTCTTCTCTCTCTCTCTCTCTCTCTCTCTCTCTCTCTCTCTCTCTCTCTCTCTCTCTCTCTCTCTCTCTCTCTCAGTCACTCCCTTCCGTTCCTGTCAGTTTATCCTTCAATTGTCAGTTTCCTTGTAGGAAATGTATGGCATTGTTTCTTTAAGAACGATGACTAGAATATACGAGAAGAATGTTATGTACATTTAGTTTTATCTATAAAGCATCCTTTTAACATTATTTGTATTGGTTATGAATGTAATTTAGGCTCAAATTCTACTGATATTTATTCATGAGAGGCCAGTTAAAAAATTCTGGAGTCTAGACTACAAGGAGACATGTTTTTCATGAGGTAAATGTCAAATAGTGAAGATCTCAGGGTATTTCGTCTTTCATAATCATAAAGGCCCTAGGAAATTGTGATCCAATAATGGCAAAAGATATACCTAAATAAGCCATGTATTTACATTCTTGACTAGAAGGACTCATAATCATTTAATTTATATTTTTTTCATAGGCGACGGTCCCTCAGGACGACTAGTAGCTGCAGAATGAATAACTCAGAGGACTTTTGAAAATAAATTTGTTTTGAATATATACATCAAACTGATATGATGTGCATTACTTCACAGACCTTGACCAATAACGATAAATTCAGACAAAAGAAGAACAAAACAGGAAGTAGGACCAGCGGGAAAATAAACAACTTTCATTCTTTTATAACAACCAATGATTGAATAAGACCTAGGTACCTGAGCTCCAGGAAGTAGAATAACAAAATATAACTAACATCAAACTCTGAAACAGTTTTCAAGTACTTCATCGAACACGCTGTGAATAAAAGTTAAACAAAACTAAAAGAGAAAGTTATAAACTTTCATCTCTCAGTAAGTTCCTTGTCACAGAGGTAGACGATACAGTTTGTACAAGTTAGAAAATTTTGAGTTTGTGTCAATTAACCAAAAGGTAGCAACAGACGCTTGGTTATTCAATGCTGAGATGTTTTTTTTTATATTATGAACTGGCCAAGAGAAAGGCCGAAGCATTTTTTATAATTTTTTTGCAGATAACTTGCTTCATAAGGTAGCCTGTTTCTGAAGAATTTAATGATACGTAAATTAAGAAAATATTTAGAAGGATAATCGTCGATATTTCAGAGATTTTGTTTCTGATTACCATAACAAGAAGTTTATCTTCTTATCAATATGAAACACTAGCATTCTTAAGTATATATACAGACCTTGCTTAAGTATGAATAAACACGCACATTGATACACACACACACACACACACACACACACACACACACACACACACACACACATATATATATATATGAATGTCTTTTCCTGTAATACTACAGTGTAATATGAAAATAAGAAGGCCCATAAAACACTATTTAAACGTTGAAACCATATATTTCGGGCACTTGTTTCTGTGCCCCTGTTCTACCAGTGAACAGGGGCACAGAAACAAGTGCCCTGAAATATATGGTTTCAACTGTTTAAATAGTGTTTTATGGGCCTTCTTATTTTCATATATATATATATATATATATATATATATATATATATATATATATATATATATATATATATATATATAGAGAGAGAGAGAGAGAGAGAGAGAGAGAGAGAGAGAGAGAGAGAGAGCAAACTTACCTCACTTCACTCTGTTAAATGAATACAACAATACCTCGTTTGATATAGAAAAAAATAAGAAATAAGAGTTCCCAAAAAAATTTCCACAAGCGATAAAAAGTTTGAAACTTGAGCAAATATTGAGACAAAGCGTGCTTTGAAGGCAGAGACCACACGGGCTTAGGACTTGGAGTCGAGTTTCAACAATAATGAATTGAGTTTCAAGTTTATCCTTCCAGGGAAGTTGGAGAATATTGAGTACCAGTGCTCCCATTTCCTAATATCTTGCATGAGCGTGGGCGCAGACACACACACATACACACACACACACACACACACACACACGTCGAGGAAGGCTCGAGGCCGGCATATGTAGACATAATTTTAGAATACGTAAAGGTTAGTGAATGAATTCTGGGTCACCTGGCAAGTGGCAACTGTGGATAAATATCAATTGTCACGAATTGTTTTTCTGTAATTTAAACAAAAACATGTTGTGCCCTTCTAAGATCAATTTTGAGTATGCTAATTTTGTGAGGTGTAACATTTTTGTGCTTTTTGCATTACACTAAGCACGGGAAAGAGTATTCCCTCGGAATTTTTCCCTCTCTTAGACTTACCTTACACATTATGGTCAGCCATTCAGTCACTTATAAGCCCACCAACTTCCCTTGTCCATCACTTTTATTCTCTTTATTACTCTTCTTACATTCAGAAATATCTCTCTTCTGTTGTCCACATTCGAAAAAATGCTACAAAAACACGCGATCTGTTGATCCAAGTGAGACTCCGATTTCTGTACTTATATCTGTTACCCTGAGATCCATTTCCTCATTAATCTCTTCCTCTGCATTTACTTACTTGCTGATCCTTTTTTTGCTGTATATAATCCTGCTTTCTGTTTTGCTATTGTACATCATATAAACTCTTTTATTCTATTGATATTGTACATCATATAAACTCTTTTATTCTATTGATAAACTTCATATTTCCGCATCCCACCACCACTGCTTTTTATTCTACCTGTACATCACTATAAAACACATGCACATACAGACACTTCCTGCTAATTCCATAAACATATACTGGAATTTTACACACTCCTTATATATCTCTCCCACTCATCCGCCTTTAACGCTGGTGCATAGTTTTAGCAATTTCACCTTATATAATTCCCTTACTTCCTCCTTACCAAACTCAGTTGTTTTAATTACCCTTATAACCATGTTTATATTCCCTCACTATTAAGGCTAGTACAAATACATATTCTAAAGGTAAAGTAAATACACACACACACACTATATATACAGACATACATACTGTATATATATATATATATATATATATATATATATATATATATATATATATATATATATATATATATATATATATATATATATTACTCACTATATCGTTACGTTTCCAGTAGTATGTAAGGTAATAAAAATACTAGGATTATTTCAAGAATATTTATTTCACTGGTGTCTCATTAAAACGAAAGGGATTCCAGCTAAGAAGATCAGTATAAGCTACGACATATCTGAGTATTGGCTCTTATACATTTTTTGTATATTAATCTAAAGCCAGTATTACCACTCGTACTGCAACAGCTGAAGTAGAAACACAATGTCGTCTTCCGTGTGTTGAGAGTAATCATCGGAAAGTGTCTCCAAGGATTCTTCGAAAAGTCGTGAGGAAAACGAGATACGACTGATAAACATCTTCAGGAACAAAGAAGGCTCTTGTGTAACAGATACACAAAGGTTAACAGTTACCTCTATAACAAAAAAAAATAATGCAAGATGCTGACTAAGGCAGAATTAAGATGGGGACAAAGAAAATATCCAAGCTTGAACCTATAATTGAAACTGTGAATATCAGGGAAAGAAATTATATCCCATACCACTTTCACGAAACTAATCCTAATGTCAAACTCTCATTCAACGAGGTATTGGCCAGCCGTTGCCTTTTTCTCCTACGTAAATCCTTTCAAGTGCATATCTAAAAGGCGATTAACGTAAAAAATCCCATTACACTCACAGGGCACACGGATTTATAAGCCACTCTTCAATATCCGCTGCCTGCGACTGTAACTAAAAGCAATGTCAAGAGCAGCTGATTTTACTGACTGCTTACTAGTCTATCACGCCCGTTTGATAATGTTGAACGTTTTGAAGTGAATAAAAAGGAATTCCTCATTTTATTGCTCTGATTTTAATGACACGTTTTGAATGTGACTGAGGGTGAGTATCGATTTGACTGTGATAATCCTTTCTTATCACTTCTAATGACAAAAGTATACTTCAAATAATAATAATAATAATAATAATAATAATAATAATAATAATAATAATAATAATAATAATAATAATAATAATAATGGAAAAAATCCACACAGTTGTAGGTGTCAACATATATTTAAGATTACATAAAAAACAAGAACTTTCTAAAGCTTCTAGATTCTCCTAAGATTGAATTATATATTTTTGCACTTATGGATATGGGGTTTTTCGCCATACTAGTAACTCCTGTGATTATGAGATTTTAGGAGATAATAATAATAATAATAATAATAATAATAATAATTATAATAACAATAATAATAATAATAATAATAATAATAATAATAATAATAATAATAATAATAAAACGAAGATGAAAGTACTAAAACCCTTATGTTCCGTTGTGATATATTCATATAGCTAATGATATAATCAACACTACAATTAATAATAATAATAATAATAATAATAATAATAATAATAATAATGATAATAATAATAATAATAATAATAATAATAATAATAATAATAATAATAATAATAATAACGCTGGCGATAGTGCTAAAACAGTTATGTTCCTTTACGACATATTCTTTTTACCAATAACAATAGCATGATTACTACAATCATTAATAATAATAATAATAATAATAATAATAATAATAATAATAATAATAATAATAATAATAATAATAATAATAGTGGTAAAAAGATTTTCTGTACGTTCGTTTGTGGTACACAGTATTCTTATTATTATTATTGATATCATTATTACTATAATTAATAATAATAATAATAATAATAATAATAATAATAATAATAATAATAATAATAATAATAATAATAATAATAATAATAATAATAATAATAATAACAATAATAAATCACAGCTTACTACATTACATTAAAAACACGAGCCCTAAACCCGTTCAGAAAATCCACAGAGAGAGAGAGAGAGAGAGAGAGAGAGAGAGAGAGAGAGAGAGAGAGAGAGAGAGAGAGAGAGAGAGAGAGAGAGAGAGAAAAGGGATGATATATTGGACACCGTTCTCAAGGAAGATTTTCCCTTTGGTTTTCGAATAGCACTTTTTACTCGGCGTCTGTAGGAAATGACCCGTTTTGCTGGCAGAATGACCATGTTGCTGAGAACGCACCCCCACCCCCGGCCCCTTCTTTTTGCAAGGTTTCTAATCCCTTTTTGCTTCGGGCTTTTAAAAAGATAGTTTGATATTTTCACGGTGCATTTTCACGCCGGGGTAAACACGTCCACAATGGGTGGCGAAGAGGTGGGGGAGGGGGAGATTGGAAGTGAAATTTTTATGGCGTGGCGTGTAAGTGGATTGAGGCATGATGCGTGCATGTGTAAGTGTGTGTATATACGTAAGTAAGTATGTATGTATGTATGCATGCATGTATGTATGTAGGTATATATATATATATATATATATATATATATATGTGTGTGTGTGTGTGTGTGTGTGTGTGTGTGTGTGTGTGTGTGTGTGTGTGTACACATACACACACACATATATATATATATATATATATATATATATATATATATATATATATATATATATATATATATATATTCTCTAGTATTTATTAGAACATCTACTTAACACTTCTCAAAATGGTACATCGGACAACATGTTTATATAAGCACCCTTGAAAACAATGCACATCTGTAATTACATATCAGCCTTTAAATTAATTTCATGACAATTTAGCTTAGTGGTCATATAATGGGGAGGAAATAAAAAAAAATAAATCGTAAATTCAATACGATCCGTACGCCCTGGTAAGCAATTAGATGGCGCAGCCCTGTCTTTGTTCAAATCGTATAATCTTACATAATCCATTTACTTTAATCTAATTACCAGTTCAGATGTATCAGTGGTATAATGATATACTAGAACTTTTATCTGATAAGAGGAGCAGTAATCGAATATGATGGTAAGCATTTGGGTGGTATGTGTATGTATATATATATATATATATATATATATATATATATATATATATATATATATATATATATATATATATATGTGTGTGTGTGTGTGTGTGTGTATTTATACACACACACACACACACACACACACACACATATATATATATATATATATATATATATATATATATATATATATATATATTAACTTTATCACATACACAATTGTTCTGTGCATTAGTAGAATTACTAAAAGGACCTCATTCAAACTGGATGGTATCTAATTTGAATGAGGTCCTTTTTAATAATATATATATATATATATATATATATATATATATATATATATATATATATATATATATATATATATATATATATATATAATATATATATATACGAGATATATAATATATATATAGCCACTTAGCCACTTTCACCAGTAATGCAATTATTTTCCACTATCACCAGAGAAGAAAGTCATATGCTAAAGCCAACTTATCAATTCTTCTTCTACAACCTCTTAATTTTCCACGGGTTTTTACTGCATTTTTTGGCTTTTCTAAATCATCACTCGATCAATGAACATACTAATTAGATCTTTACACATAACTCATTCTTGTCTACAAGCCAATGTTATATAAATTATTCAGACTCATGTTTCCACATCTGTTCCTTATCTAAATTCACATAATTATACATAAAGTATTTAAAAATATTTCTTTACACGAAACTTTCTTTTTAGATTAAACTTCTTCAGTTTTATGTTAAATTTTCTTTAGGCGTCAATAACGTACATGCTGCGACGCCAGTTTTAACGACTATAAATCAATCAGTCCGTTCACTGTTTCACATTACTCCCCGCCTACCGACACTTTTCCACCGAGAACCTAAGACACAGCTTCTCATAATTCTTGAAAAACCTTTTCTTTGCCATTCCTCTTGAAACAAAGGGACAGATTATACCTTTCGCTCTCTCCCGATCCATTGCCAAGTTTTTGGCGAGAAATCTCTTAACTCTATTTGCCGCTTCCTCTATTGCAACCATTCACATCTGCTTCCTCTCCCGTCCTCCATATTCAATTAGTCTTCAAAATATTTTGCATATTCTTTGCAGACGGCATCTCTCCATTTCCATCTTTCAGCGGGGAATTCGATTGAGGCTTAATTTTTTTTTATTTCATTCCAGGACCTCTTCTATTTTTTTTTATTTTGCTTTTAGTTTATTCATGATCTGTTGTTCAAATGTAACTGAATAAACGCACGCTTTTCTTACAACAAAAACGCTTTTAAACATCATTCCATGAAGGCTTCTTTTTTTTATTTTGTTTCTAATTTCTGCTTGAATAGTTTATTCATGATCTGTAGTTCAAATGTACCGGAAAAAAAAACATATTTTGGTCTCTAAAACGCTTTTCAGCTTCATTGCATGAAGGCCTTTTATTTTGCTTTTAATTTCTGCTTGATTAGTTTATTCATGATTTGTAGTTCAAATTTACCTGAATAAACATGAATTTGTCTTTTCCTAAACTCTTGTTTGTTTTTTACCTCACAGTCTGCTAGTTTTGAATATGCTTTTCATGAACCAATAAACTCTTTGCTAAAACACCTACCAAGTTTGTTTAATATCAAATATTCCTTATAAATCTCTTAAACCATAAATGATTGTTCCTTCATGTTCTAGTTAGGTGCCATTATCTTATTACTAAATACTCTCTTCTATAGTTTGTTTATAGCAGTATTTTAACCCCTGGTTCTACAACTGAATATATATTTCCCTGTTTCCATAATTGCTATAATTTCTCTATTTCCATTACCATGGTATTCGTGGCTATTGAAATGCTAAAAGGAAGTAAAATCACTAGCTCAAATTGGTTTACGTAATCATCGTTATTGAGTTATTCCGGTCTTCTTAATTACCCTTGTTTATTATCCCAATTACATAACTGCCGAAGCAATTGTTCTGAGAAAGTTCTCATGTGATATTTTAGCATTTGAATTTCAAATTGTTATTATTAACCAAAAAGAGCTTCATATCATACAACGCCTGATTTAACTCTAACCGAAAATAGATAAGGAACAATACGAGAGCAGCGTTAAGGGAAACTATAATATTTCCATTGGAAAAAAAGTAAATTGAATTTAGTACAACTATAATTCTATTGGAAAAAGGTAAAATTAAATTAGCACAACTATAATTCCACTGGAGAAAGGAAAAACGAAAGTAGCACAACTATAATTCCATTGGAAAAATGTAAAACGAAAGTAGTACATCTATAATTCCATTGGAAAAATGTAAAAAAGAAATTAGCACAACTATAATTCCATTGGAGAAATGTAAAACGAAATTATCATAACTATAATTCCATTGGAAAAATGTAAAACGAAAATAGCACAACTATAATTCCATTGGAAAAAATGTAAAACGAAATTGGCACATCTATAATTCCATTGAAAAAAAATGTAAAGCGAAATTAGCACAACTATAATTCCGTTGGAAAAATGTTAAACGAAGTTAGCACAACTATAATTCCACTGGAAAAATGTTAAACGAAGATAGCACAACTATAATTCCACTGGAAAAATGTAAAACGAAAATAGCACAATTATAATTTCATTGGAAAAATATAAAACAAAAATAGCACAACTATAATTCCACTGGAAAAATGTAAAACGAAAATAGCACAACTATAATTCCACTGGAAAAATGTAAAACGAAAATAGCACAATTATAATTCCATTGGAAAAATATAAAACAAAAATAGCACAACTATAATTCCACTGGAAAAATGTAAAACGAAAATAGCACAACTATAATTCCACTGGAAAAATGTAAAACGAAAATAGCACAACTATAATTTCATTGGAAAAATATAAAGCAAAAATAGCACAACTATAATTCCACTGGAAAAATGTAAAACGAAAATAGCACAACTATAATTTCATTGGAAAAATATAAAACAAAAATAGCACAACTATAATTCCACTGGTAAAATGTAAAACGAAAATAGCACAACTATAATTTCATTGGAAAAATATAAAACAAAAATAGCACAACTATAATTCCACTGGAAAAATGTAAAACGAAAATAACACAACTATAATTTCATTGGAAAAATATAAAACAAAAATAGCACAACTATAATTACATTGGAAAATGTAAAACGAAATTAGCACAACTATAATTCCATTGGAAAAAATGTAAAACGAAAATAGCACAACTATAATTCCACTGGAAAAATGTAAAACGAAATCAGCACAACTATAATTCCATTTGAATAAATGTAAAACGAAATTAGCACAACTATAATTCCACTGGAAAAATGTTAAACGAAAATAGCACAACTATAATTTCATTGGAAAAATATAAAACCAAAATAGCACAACTATAATTCCACTGGAAAAATGTTAAACGAAAATAGCACAACTATAATTCCATTGGAAAAATGTAAAACGAAAATAGCACGACTATAATTTCATTGGAAAAATATAAAACAAAAATAGCACAACTATAATTCCACTGGAAAAATGTAAAACGAAAATAGCACAACTATAATTTCATTGGAAAAATATAAAACAAAAATAGCACAACTGTAATTCCACTGGAAAATGTAAAACGAAATTAGCACAACTATAATTCCACTGGAAAAATGTTAAACAAAAATAGCACAACTATAATTCCATTGGAAAAATGTAAAACGAAAATAGCACAACTATAATTTCATTGGAAAAATATAAAACAAAAATAGCACAACTATAATTCCACTGGAAAAATGTAAAACGAAAATAGCACAACTATAATTTCATTGGAAAAATATAAAACAAAAATAGCACAACTATAATTCCATTGGAAAATGTAAAACGAAATTAGCACAACTATAATTCCATTGGAAAAATGTAAAACGAAAATAGCACAACTATAATTCCATTGGAAAAATGTAAAACGAAAATAGCACAACTATAATTCCATTGAAGAAATGTAAAACGAAATTAGCACAACTATAATTCCACTGGAAAAATGTAAAACGAAATCAGCACAACTATAATTCCATTGGAAAAATGTAAAACGAAATTGGCACATCTATAATTCTATTGAGAAAATGTAAAACGAAATTAGCACAGCTATAGTTCCATTGGAAAACTGTAAAACGAAAATAGCACAGCTATAATTCCATTGGAAAAATGTAAAACGAAATTAGCACAGCTATAATTCCATTGAAAAAATGTAAAACAAAAATAGCACAGCTATAATTCCATTGGAAAAATGTGAAACGAAAATAGCACAAATATAATTCCATTGGAAAAAATGTAAAACGAAATTAGCACAACTATAATTCCATTGGAAAAACAAAAAGAAATCGATACAAAGTTTAGTAATGGTTACATATGACTCTTCATCATTATAAACCTAAAATATAAATTTTTAACCAAAATACCTTTCTATCATCCAGTACCTGATTTAATTCTAAACGAAACATACACGCCAAAATACGAAGAGAATTGGGCAACTATAATAATTCCACTGGAAAAATATATTAAAACGAATCGCTACAAAGGGCTGGGACCGGCATTAGAGGGATATCATCCATTATTATGAATTCATATTAATTATCTCAATTGGAGGTTTGTTATTCTTTCTCTCTGGCGACTGAATCTGAGTTTAATCAACGGATATTGTATCTCCGGATACCAGTAATTGAATTAATCAGATGATTACTTTCTTTTTATAGTATCGCCATTGCTGAATCTAATTACATTTTCTAGAATTTATACGGTGGATGAAAGCAGACCCCAAATTAAAGGGGGTGGATTAATGTCCCATCAACGGATTTTTTTAAATGGGATTTATTTAAGTTTGGGGAGGCATAGTATTACGAATGATTTAATTAGAATTCGTAATTCTTTGTGTTTTATTTTCAATCATTTCCGTTGCTGTTCGACCCGTTTTAGATTACTACGATACACGATTTCATATAAGCTCCGTACTGTATATATATATATATATATATATATATATATATATATATATATATATATATATATATATATATATATTGTCAGTATGTTTAATTTAACGTAAATTAATTTGTTTTGAATAAGCCACTTTGGCAGTAATTATTCTTTTGGAACGTAATGACCCTGTTTCCTCCTCCCCGACATTTCTGACTTGTTGTTTAGTTTTAATTACAATGAGCTTGTTTTATTTTCACGTGTGGTTTTGGCTTCTCGTCCGGACCTGTATTCGGCGCTGTTTCTCGAGGACTGAGAGAGTTGTTTTCTGGACCTTTAGCATTGTGTGGGCCTGCCTTATTCTTGATTGATTTTGAACTATCTCTGGATTACGATACCTGCCTTTCATCAGTTGCTGCTGCTTTGGGAGATTGATTTATTCTTCAGTCTACGCCCTTGGTCCAGTAACACTGCCAAGGGACCTCTCTGCCAACTGGTAAGGTGTGATTGCCTGTCGGACGGCCGTGTCCGTTGATCGTCTTGCGACGTTAAAGTGATTCTATCTTCTGTCTACGCCCTTGGTTCAGTAATACTGCCTAGGGGACCTCTCTTACGTTTGGTAAGGTCTCGAGTATATATATTATGCCCCTCGACCCGTGATTTGAAGGCTGCGTTTGCCTCTTCTACTGTTTACAGCTCACTTAAGGGAAGCAGTTTTTTTTTTATAAACATTTAGTCTGTATTAAGTTAGGTTATTCTGTCTTTTCGACATCCTATTACTTTCAGGGCCCTCTCTTTAAAGTGTAATTGTATAGCCTATCTTAATTTGGTGTAAGTGTGTTTATTCGATGTTTTCAGTGTGTGGTTGAATTTTGTGTTTATTTAATGTATTTTGTAAGAGGCTCAGTGGTCATTTCTTTCTAAAAGTTTGTATTAAATATTAAGGTTTTATTTTCGGTTTTACTTTATCCTCCTTGATTCCATCTCTGTACACTCTGTTGCGGCCATTCCACCTATTGTGGACTTGGTCGTTTGTGACTTCATTTGTGTTTTAAGAGATTAGTGTATGTTTGATGGGCATGGGCCCATAACATTTGGCGACCTTTTGCCAGGATTTGTCGGATCCTGTAGTCACTTGAGTGTATAGAGTGGATTCTTGGGGTGTTTTGCAGCATAGTAATACCTTCTCTCCTATATTCTTGTGTTGATCGGTGTTTATAATTTTTTTTTTCTTGACCGTGGTAGGATATTTGTGTGGTTATTGGTGTTCAGTGTATTGGTTTGTTTTTGGGTATATTTTGTGAGATACATTTATATATTTACTTGTGTGTAATTAATTTACAATGGCTGATTTGAATATCCCGGAGCTCTTGAGTGGAGAGGGGTGGCAGGACAGGTTGGCAGAATTGAATAAGCCTGATTTAGAGAGTGTAGCAGAATTTGTTGAAATTGAAAATCCTGGGTCTGTTAGGAAGGGCTTGTTGCTGCTTAATGTTTATGAAAAGGTTAAGGTGATGAAGGCAGAAGGTAAACCAGAGACTAGGCAGGTGGAGGAAGCGGTGTCAGTAGAAATTTTAGATAGGCAGATTCAGTTGAAAAGAATGGAAATAGATCTCCAAAGGTTGAAGGCTGAGGAGAGAGAGAGAGAGGCAGCACGAACTTGCTATGCAAGCATTGAGTAATAGGGTTCTTCTTCTTCCCAACATAATGTGTCTGCAATGCCTTGTATTAATCTAACTGAAGCTCTAAAGTTAGTCCCAAATTTTCAGGAAGTTAACGTGGCAGAGTTTTTTGTTTCTTTTGAGAGAATAGCTTCAAGGTTGGAATGGCCAAAAGAGTATTGGACCACTCTTATTCAGAGTAAATTGTTAGGTAAGGCCCAGAAAGTTTACGTTACCTTGGACGAAGATCTGTCTTCAGATTATGATTCTGTAAAGGCCATAGTTTTGAAGGCTTACGAGTTGGTACCGGAAGCTTACCGACAACGCTTCCGTAATTTACAGAAGGAAAGAGGGCAGACTTTTTGTAGAGTTCGCCAGGGCTAAAGAGCAGTTTGCTGGCGACTGGTTAAAGTCTAAGGAGGTGACGGACTTTGAGAAATTAAAAGAATTAATTTTGGTTGAAGAGTTTAAAAGGTCTGTGCCTAATGAGGTGAAGGTACACCTCGAAGAGTTAAAATTAGAAACTTTGCAGGAGGTGGCTATTGCAAGTGATGAGTACCTCCTCTCTCATAAAAATGTGATAGGGAAGTACCCAGAAATGAGAAATCTGGTTGGGTGAGAGTTAACAGGAGTAGTAATCAGAACAGGTATAATAGGCCTAATGTTAACTATGGTTCTCGTGCTACTCCTGTTAACAGCTATAATAGGCAGACCACAGATAACCCGGAGAAGTTGAAAACTTTGACTTGTTTCTTCTGTCATAAGAAGGGACACGTCAAGAGCATGTGTTATGCATTTAAAAGGTCGCAAAGGACCGAAAGACGTCCGGTAATGGCCATTCGTAGGAATGAGAACGAGTCAGTGGCTGAGAACTCTAATAATCAATGGCTAGGCAATGAGTCACTGGCTCCTTTTCAGAAATTTTTGTCTGATGGTTTTGTTCGCTCTGGGAATTCGACTGAGCAAAGAAAGGTTAAAATTTTGCGTGACACTGGGGCTGCTCAGTCTTTAATTCTCAGAGAATCCTTACCTATTGATGGGGGAATGTTCAAATAAGGAATATGTTTTGTTAAGTGGTTTTCCAGATACGGTCAGGTCTTACCCGGTTGAGAGTTTTTATTTATCATGCCCGTCTTTTTCAGGTTATTTAAAACTGGCCGTTATTGATAAATTTCCTATTAAAGATGTGGATTTGGTGTTAGGGAATGATGTCGCCTAATAAATAAAACTTTCCCTATTGTATTAAGTTCCGGTAATGAAATATCTGTAGTCACTCGATCGAAGGCTAGTAGTGTTGACTCGGCCGAGTCGGTAGTTGATGTTGATTTGAGTAGTTTAGATCGTAGTGATAGCTTAGTTATAGATAGTGGTGTGTTGGATAATAAACTTAATTGGACTACTAAGGAACTTATTACAGCTCAGAAAGCAGATTTTAAAGACCTGCCAGTTGAGTCTGGCGAAATTACTGATTTGACTGTCCCTCGATTTAAGATAATTAATAATATTCTGTATAGAATAAGTAGACCTTTTGATGCCATTAATACAGGTTGTGAAATTGTTAAACAGATTGTGGTTCCTTTTGTTTATCGAAAGGAGTTAATGACATTGGCTCATGAAAATGGTTTGGCTGGTCATTTTGGTGTTTTTAAAACCACTCGTAAATTGTGTGAAAATTATTTTTGGCCTAAGATGAAAGATGATGTTAAAAAATTTGTAAATAGTTGTGTTGCATGTCAAAAGGTCGGGAAGCCTAATCAACCAATTCCAAAGGCACCATTACATCCTATTCCTGTTGTTTCTGAACCGTTCAGAGAGGTAATTATTGACGTTGTTGGTCCTCTGCCGAAAACTCGTAGTGGCAATCAGTATATTTTAACAATTATGGATAGGATGTCTCGATATCCTGAGGCAATACCACTACGAAATGTAAAATCTGTTAAAATTGTTGAAGTATTAATTGAATTTTTCACCAGGTTCGGAATGCCCAAAGTAATTCAGTCCGATTGTGGGTCTAATTTTCTGAGTAAATTATTTAGGAGAAGATGGCTGAATTAAAATTAATCATGTGACTTCTTCTCCGTACCATCCTGAAAGTCAAGGTGTTTTGGAACGATTTCATCAAACCATGAAGTCTATGATAAAAAGTATTGTTTGGTTAATGGTTCTGAATGGGATAAGGAACTACCTTATTTATTATTTGCATTTCGGTCAGTGCCGAGTCAGTCTTTAGGATTTTCACCTTTCAGCCTTATTTTTGGTCATTGTGTGCGTGGTCCATTGGATGTGGTTCGTGAATCTTGGGAGGGGACGCCCCTGATATGAATTTATTAGATTATGTTAGTAATTTGGGTGATAAATTAACGAAGGCTTGGAAGTTTGCTGGTGAAAATTTATTGTGTAGCCAAAAGAAAATGAAATACTTTTTTGACCGAAAGACTAAGGAGCGTAATTTTGTAGTGGGTGATAATGTTTTGGTATTGCTTCCCATTCCAGGAAACCCTTTAAAAGCTTCATTTTCAGGACCGTGGAAAATTTTAAAGAAAGTAAGTGATGTTAATTATTTAGTTGAAACTCCTGAAAGGAGGAGACCCTACCAGTTATGTCACATAAATATGTTAAAGGCTTATAAAGGTCGTGACAAAGTTATTCCCGTGGCATTAGTTGGTGATACTACAAAGTGTAACGGTATTAATTCTTTTTCTTTTCCAGACGTGAGTAATTTTGATGATGATTGTTTTGATGGTGCCGAATGGCCTAATGATAATGAACATTCTTTAGAAAATTTTTCAGAAATGGTTTCACATTTGAATTTAGTAGAACAGGGATCTTTGAAAAAGTTAGTTTTTAGTTATAGGATTTATTTTCGGATGTTCCAGGACAGACCACTGTCCTTGAACACGATGTGGATGTGGGTAACGCAACTCCGGTAAAACAATCCCCTTACAGGTTAAATCCATTTAAAAATGATGTTGTGGATAAAGAGGTTGATTATATGTTACGACACGGGCTGATCGAACCCAGCAACAGTCCGTGGTCTTCACCTGTTGTTTTGGTAAAGAAACAGGATGGTCAATTCAGGCTTTGTTTTGATTACCGCAAAGTCAACGAGGTCACAAAGCCTGATAGTTATCCTTTACCCAGGATAGAGGACTGTATTGACAGGATAGGGAATTCAAAATATATAACTAAATTTGATTTGTTAAAGGGGTATTGGCAAGTTCCGCTGTCCAAACGGGCACGGGATTTGTCAGCGTTTGTAACGCAGCGCGGACTCTACCAATGTAAAGTAATGCCTTTTGGGATGAAGAATGCCGCTGCAACCTTTCAAAGGTTAATGAATACTTTGGTCCAAGGTTTAGAGGGGTGTGTTGTTTATATTGATGATATTGTAATTTATAGTGATGACTGGGACACCCATCTTAAACGTATTAAGGCTTTATTTCAGGTACTTAGGAAAGCTGGTTTGGTTATAAACCTAAAAAGAGTGAGTTTGCCAAAGCAAAGGTTGTATATTTGGGTCACGAAGTAGGATTTGGGAAAGTGGCTCCGAAACAGGCAAACGTAGACTCTATTAGACATATTGAAATACCGAAGTGTCGCAGGGATGTCAGAAAGTTCCTTGGTTTAGTAGGGTATTACCGTAGATTTGTTAAGAATTTTTCTGATATCGCTGAGCCCTGACTAATTTATTACGTAAGAATGTGACTTTTGTATGGACTAATGATGCCCAAAATGCCTTTGAAAAGTTAAAGCAGGTCCTAATGAATTTCCCTATTTTGAAAGCTCCTGATTTTGACGTTCCTTTTTCGCTTGCTACTGATGCCAGTGATGTTGGGGTTGGAGCAGTTTTGTTGCAGGAAGATGCTCATGGAGTATCTCATCCTGTTGCCTATTTCTCCAAAAAGTTATCCCCGGCACAACGGAAATACTCGACTGTAGAGAAAGAGACTTTGGGATTAATTTTAGCTGTTAATCATTTTCAGGTATATTTATCCTCTACAGGGACTCCGATTAAAATATTAACGGATCATAATCCGTTGGTTTTCTTGAACAGGTTTAGGAATAAAAATCAACGGTTGATGCGTTGGAGCCTCCTGCTCCAGGAATGGAATTTTAGCTTTTCACACATTCCAGGCAAAAGTAATGTTGTCGCTGATGCGCTGTCACGCATCAGTGACTGATCGATGGGTTGATTTGAGAAAAACCTTTTTGTTCTTCGTAAAGTTGTTTTGTATATACTTATATTAATTGATTTGATTAATCCTATAAATTTATTGAATGTACAGGTTTCCAGGTGTGTTGTAATAATGTTGTGTCAGGTGTTTTTGTTTATGAAATAATTTAGGATTAAGTACTTAAGATTAAGATGTTAAATATCGTGATTTACAGGTTTTTCTTCGGTGTCGTCTTTGATTAAGAGTGGTTAAGGGTACTTTTGATTTCTGTTTATTTTAGTATGTGTTATTGGTGGAGGCTAATTTTAAGGTGTTACCATTGTCTTGTGTATGTCCAGGTTAATTTTAAGGTGTTACCATTGTCTTGTGTATGTCCAGGTTAATTTTAAGGTGTTACCATTGTCTTGTATATGTCCATTAATGATGTGTGTATTTAAGGCCCAAACCCGTTTAGTGTGAGGACGCTCTCTGAAGTGTAGAGGCACTAAAACTGAGTGAAGTGAAGTGAAAAGACGCTCTTTGAAACTCAGTGAGTTGCAAAAACAAATAGTGTTGAGTAAGGACGCTCTCTGGAGTGAAAAGAGGCATTATTGGAAAGTGTTGTGAAGGGCCACAATATTGAGTGTGTCGTAAAATCATGGATATGTGAACGGTGTGTTACGTTTTTTCTTATTTTTGGTGATTGATGGTTAGTTTTTATGAATCATTAATCATATACTGTTATGTCCCTGTTCTTTATTTGTGCCAGTGGTCCACATTAATTCTTTTTACAAAGCTTAGATAGGTCACGGGCTCACGGGTCTGTAGCACTACACAGCCGTTTTTAGGCGCTACAGGCTGGTGTATGAGTGGTGACCTAGACTAAGTTAAGGTTAATTTATTAAGGTTTTGGTCCTTATTTTTGTTTGACTGATATTTGTGTTTTCAGAATAATTTAGCCAGGTCACGGGCTCACGGGTCTGTAGCACGGCCGTTTTTAGGCGCTACAGGCTGGTGTATGAGTGGTGACCTTGGTTGCGGTAACACTAGCCCCATTGTGGTCGATTTATAGTTTTGGTTGTTGGTTAGCTAGGTTTAGTCTAATAATAGGTTAGTCTTGTTAATATTGCTGTTCTGCTGACCTGTGCCCACCGCTCCACTTGTGAGTTCATGGGGATATTACCATATTTCTTCATATGTTGATACTGATGTTATTTTTGGCGTGGTCACTGTAAATTATTTACTTGTATTAGTTTTAAGTCATAATATTAAGGTTAAGATTTGATATCTATTGACTATTGAAAGTGGTACAAAATATTTTGCCACTAATCTATTTTTGGCCGGCAATGTGATATAGTATTTTCAATCACTTTTTGAGTTTTGTCATTGGACTTGAATTTTTTCTTATTGTCCCTGTTTTATTTCATATAGATTGAATTGCTATGTTTGTTTTTGATATTAGCATTTTTATATATTTCTTTGAATTTTGAGTTAAGTTCAATACTTTGTAGAAAAATTTTCTTGTGGAAAATTTTTTTTTGTTGGGTGAGGAGGTGTCAGTATGTTTAATTTAACGTAAATTAATTTGTTTTGAATAAGCCACTTTGGCAGTAATTATTCTTTTGGAACGTAATGACCCTGTTTCCTCCTCCCCGACATTTCTGACTTGTTGTTTAGTTTTAATTACAATGAGCTTGTTTTATTTTCACGTGTGGTTTTGGCTTCTCGTCCGAACCTGTATTCGGCGCTGTTTCTCGAGGACTGAGAGAGTTGTTTTCTGGACCTTTAGCATTGTGTGGGCCTGCCTTATTCTTGATTGATTTTGAACTATCTCTGGATTACGATACCTGCCTTTCATCAGTTGCTGCTGCTTTGGGAGATTGATTTATTCTTCAGTCTACGCCCTTGGTCCAGTAACACTGCCAAGGGACCTCTCTGCCAACTGGTAAGGTGTGATTGCCTGTCGGACGGCCGTGTCCGTTGATCGTCTTGCGACGTTAAAGTGATTCTATCTTCTGTCTACGCCCTTGGTTCAGTAATACTGCCTAGGGGACCTCTCTTACGTTTGGTAAGGTCTCGAGTATATATATTATGCCCCTCGACCCGTGATTTGAAGGCTGCGTTTGCCTCTTCTACTGTTTACAGCTCACTTAAGGGAAGCAGTTTTTTTTTTATAAACATTTAGTCTGTATTAAGTTAGGTTATTCTGTCTTTTCGACATCCTATTACTTTCAGGGCCCTCTCTTTAAAGTGTAATTGTATAGCCTATCTTAATTTGGTGTAAGTGTGTTTATTCGATGTTTTCAGTGTGTGGTTGAATTTTGTGTTTATTTAATGTATTTTGTAAGAGGCTCAGTGGTCATTTCTTTCTAAAAGTTTGTATTAAATATTAAGGTTTTATTTTCGGTTTTACTTTATCCTCCTTGATTCCATCTCTGTACACTCTGTTGCGGCCATTCCACCTATTGTGGACTTGGTCGTTTGTGACTTCATTTGTGTTTTAAGAGATTAGTGTATGTTTGATGGGCATGGGCCCATAACAATATATATATATATATATATGTGTGTGTGTGTGTGTGTCTATATATATATATATATATATATATATATATATATATATATATAATATAGATGTATGTATGTATGTATATAAGTTTACGCAGACCATACTCCATTTAACACCATTACTCCGTATGTGTACATTGACGTGATTCATGCAAGCAAATTCACGCTATGAATACACACAAGTTATTAAAAGCTCCGTCACTTTCAGCGGCAATTATTTTGATGTGATTCAAAACTGCTTTTTAAGTCACCATCACAGATAATACAAACGAACATTGAATTACCCCGTTTAAAATTCCCCACTTATGCTCCACTTGTGCTGTATATATTGAGAGAGAGAGAGAGAGAGAGAGAGAGAGAGAGAGAGAGAGAGAGAGAGAGAGAGAGAGAGGTCATAAATTTTAACAGGTGTGAAATCATTAAACTTTCATAACACTGATGAAAGGGTATTACAGTGTTTGAAGCTTGTCATCATCCCCCCACCTCTCTCTCTCTCTCTCTCTCTCTCTCTCTCTCTCTCATTAGTAGCCCTCTGATGGCAATGAAATATTTTTGAAGCGTGAGCAATATAACTTAGATATTATCTTCCGACTTCAAATCAGTCATTCATCTTCTTGAACAATAATTGTCACCCCTTAAAAGGAATCATCTATAGATTATATCAAATATTATTCAGAAGATGTTGTATATCATGTACATTATATGTGTATTATTATTACTGAAATGTTGTACACATATATATATATATATATATATATATATATATATATATATATATATATATATATATATATATATATATATATATAAATATATATATATTTAATTAGTTCTGTATTTATTTGAGAAAGAGGAATAGACCGTTCCACATTTAAGACACTCCCCAAAAACATTTAGGATACATTTAATTTAAGTTTTCAAACGGAATTAGTTGTAACGATCACGCGTGGAAACTCTCTCGAAGTTTTAGAATTACATTAATTCTGAAACTGTCTCTTCCACATAAAAAAGGGGGCTTTGACTCTCTCTCTCTCTCTCTCTCTCTCTCTCTCTCTCTCTCTCTCTCTCTCTCTCTCTCTCTCTCTCTCTCTCTCTCTCTCATTTATACACAATTTCACAGACTGTATAAATTTCTATAAATTTATGATCTCTTCAAAATTCTAAACCATTTCTTAGTAACTCCAATACGAGCTGAATAACGTAAGTAACACAGGCTTAAAACAGCTTATTTTAACCTTTTCATATCCAATCCATCACATGAATATAAAGATAAGCAGACCTGTTTCTATTCCCACGCCTTTCCTGTCTGTCCTATAGTCTTACTAGTATCTCCCCTAGCCACAAACAAGTCTGTAATTAGTTTTGTTTGGAAATTCAGGCAGAACTGTTTGGAAGTCATGACACTACTCCTGGGGAGAAGAAGTATCAGTAACCCAGCCAAAATAGAGGCTTTAACTCCCCTCTCGCTTGCCTCGCTCACTCCCTCACCCACTTTGCTTATTAACTTACTCAGTCATTGGTTATTAACTCTTTCATTCATTCATTCATTCTCTGCCTTACTATCATGGTGGAGTCCGAGCGTTCCACAGGCTCGTAATCAGGTGAAAAGAAAACGGTTTAGAGACTCATTATCAGGCGAAAAGAAAACGGCGTAGAGGCTTGTAATCAGTGAAGAGAAAATGGTTTAGAGAAAACAGACATTAATTTAGACAATCAGAGATTATAGTTGGATAAAAAGAAACTCTATAATAATAACAACAACAGCAGCTTCATCACTGTAACAGTAATAAAGGCGATGATGATGATAATCTGAGACTTACAATAATTAAAATAAAAATGCCTTTTGCTTTCATACTTTCACAGAGATCAACATTTCAAGGATTGTAGTGGCAATGACATATATATAGTGGTTGATATTATGTAATGGAACAATGAAAACAAGTAAAAATGAACCAGGCGAATAACCACGAAGGTACCACTTCGATTTTCAGCCCCATCTCACTTTGGTCCCACAAATACCCCTGCAATATATTAAGGGAAAACTTTCCAGCATTTTTCGAAAAAAGGTTACATTGCCTATCAGGGGATGAAGTTGGAGAGAGAGAGAGAGAGAGAGAGAGAGAGAGAGAGAGAGAGAGAGAGAGAGAGAGAGAGAGAGAGAGAGAGAGAGTTAAGTCAAGCAGGTAAGCAAAGTGGCTTTTTTGACTAAAATAGTAATAATAGTGATAAACATATCTATCTATCCATCATCTATGCACACACACACACACACACACACATACACACACACACACACACACACACATATATATATATATATATATATATATATATATATATATATATATATATATATATATATATATATATATATATATATGTTATGCACACACACATATGTATATATATATATATATATATATATATATATATATATATATATATATATATATATATATATATATATATATATATATATATATATATATATATATATATATATAACTGCTGCTCATCACATGTAATTTCATAACCGTAATATCTAATTTTTAAATCTAATGATTAAATAATACATTTAAATACTGATTTTTCCGTACGTGATGTTTTCGTGGCTTTGAGTGATATATATAAGTATATCTTTATAAAAGTAAGTATCATTCGTTCGTAGTAATGCAGCTAAAAATATTACTATAGTAAAGTTTTGGGAGCTACAATTATAATTTTTTCTTGGCGCATTCAAGCTGTACTTACTTATTTCACTCATGACAAACTTTTAATTCTCTTTTTTTTGTGTCTTTTAAAACTACAGTGTAAGTTTTCGTTTAGCAGTAATTGCCATACTGGGTAATATTTTCTTTGTATGAGAAGTTGATAAAGTTAAGCTGTACACTAGCGTTAAAAAGTTCAGACAGAAAAAAGGAAATATTAAAAAAAATTTTAATATAAGAGAGGAAACTAATAATTTTCTTTTCCTAAAATGGCATGACGAGAAGCACCATTTGGAGAATATATTTTTTTAATATATTTCAAGTTCTTTGCAGTTTTTTTTTACCTAAATATGTCTAAAGGAAAAAATAAAACAAAAATTTATATAGTCAAAATTTTAGAATTCTTTTGAAATGACATACGCCCTCGCTTATAGACATATTCGAGCTATTCAGCTTTCAAGCATGTTCGTTATAAATGCATACTTCTGTACAAATGAATTTTAAGTTATTTTCAGCAGTTATTCTTAAATATGCTTAAAGAAAAAAAATATAACAATAAACCGTTTATTCAAAGTAATCACGATTTTGAGAATTCTTTTGTAAACGACGTATGCCCTCATTTCTATCCATATTCTAGCAATTCAGCTTTTAAACATGGTTGGTTATAAATGCATACTTCTGCGCAAATAAATTTTAAGTTATTTTCAGCAGTTATTCTTAAATATGCATAAAGAAAAATATATAACAATAAACTGTATACTCAAAGTAATCACGATTTTGAGAATTCTTTTGTAAACGACATATGCTCTCATTTCTAGACATATTCGAGGAATTCAACTTTCAATGCATACTTCTGTACAAATGAATTTTAAGTTATTTTTAGCAGTTATTCTTAAATTTGTTAAAATAAAATGCATACTCAAAGTAATCGCGACTTTGAGAATTCTTTTGTAAACGCCATATGCCCTCATTTCTAGACATATTCGAGGAATTCAACTTTCAAGTACGGTTACAAATGCATACTTCTATACTCATGAATACGAACAGACTAGATACCACTCGCAATAAAAGACATTCTGTAACAGCGCTTCCTTCACGTGTTCTGGTGCATTAAGGCCCAAAATGAGATTCCCGGAAATTCGAATGCATTGGGCGTGAGACAGCAAGAAATAGTCCTGGCGTAAATATCTCTTGGAGCTGAGAGGATTAAATCAGTGACATTATTCGTGGCGTGTTGTAAAGCTTGCTTTCTGTACGCTGACGAAGATAGGTGTCTTGGTCGTAATGTACCTTCTGATTCTAATGGAAGAAGAATATTTGAGAGGAGACATACAGGAGTGTACATGTTTATGATCGTTCTTGTAATAACAAGATTACGAGCAACAACTTGAATTATTATGACCATTTTCCCTCATTCAGAACATGGTCAATAAAAATTTGGCTGTTTATAAGGAAAAATATTTACATAGGATAAATAAGTTAGAGTAAGTACTATCTACCATTATTTTTGGATGACGTCTACATACGTCATCGGTAACCTATTTGAAAGACAAAGCAACATGAAATGAAATAACAACTGATATGGCATATGCTATTTGGAGAGTCGTAGTAGACGACTTCTAAGTAAATATAGTGATACAGTTTCGGATCAGATAGCACTAATATAATGACGATATAGTTTACAGGTTCATTTCTGCAAGCAACATGCATCTGAAGAAAAAAATAATCTTTCCAGTATTTCTGTTTTTATGAGCATCAAGCGAATGAATTGGAAAGACATTAGTAAGACTAGCTACTGATTGCTAAGAAGGAAACCAAGCTTTGTTACTAAAAATAAACTGGTATGTACACTCATCAAAAACTTGTCTTGGCAACAGTCGAGAATATAGAACACTTTTTTTAATGTTTCATTAGGTACTGTGGTTATCTGATATACGAATGAAAGCATCTCATAATTATTTCGGTAATTGAATGAGCAGTCGATATCAACAAGCTTGCTATTATATACGAGTACACTGTTTTTGGCTATAAGTGGCTAGATTACTGTGGCTATTTGTGGCTAGAGAGTATAACCAAACGTCAAAAAGTAAAATTTTAATAAAAAAATTAGATGATGTGGATGTAACATTATGGGACAACAAACAGCAACATGAAGGAATGACATAATTGCTACCACGACAAACATTACAGCTGATTACCCAAGTGGAGTCAGCAATTCCAAGAACATTTATAATGGGTCATATGTGTCTAGGAAGTCCCAGGTAATAATTACGTGTTGATCAAATTACCCCCACCCCCTTTAATGGAAATGACACTTCCATCATAAAATTAAACCTCGTACATGGATCTGAGGCATTAATCCCCATCAGGAGACACTTGTTCCAAAACATAATTCAAGCACTTTAATAATGATTGATGCATTGACCAGGACACGGATTCGTGGAAATAATTTTTGTTTGTGTGTGTGTGTGTAGAGTTGTGTGTGTGTGTGTGGGGAGAGAGAGAGAGAGAGAGAGAGAGAGAGAGAGAGAGAGAGAGAGAGAGAGAGAGAGAGAGAGAGAGAGAGAGAGGTTGCAGGTTGCGTTCATGGAGTTATGGCTCATTTTAATCCTTGCATGTATTCTGTGACTGTAATATTCCCAGTTTCTGTGTTGATTTCTGAATTACTCTGTTTTCTTACCACTTATTTCAAGTGCTGCTTATATTTAGCTTCTTAATCTTCTGCCTCATTATTCTAGAAACTAATTTACATATTATTTGTGTGCCTTTTGTGGTTTTTCTTCATTTCCATGAGGAAAAATGTATCATTGAAATGATTGCTGCGGTTTATTTTTCGTGAATGAATTTCTTTTTCCGCTTTAATGCTGTTTTAAGTTGTTAATATATTATGAAGCAGTTGTAGTCTTTTGTTTAAACTGGTTGGCATATTCATGATAATCTAGTTACTCTGATCATTATGAATACATGTGATATTTTTAATAAAAAAAAGCAATTGACCCAAAATTACCTTTAAACATTTTTCGGTAAGGTGTTATTAGTTCATCAGAAAAAAAACAAGTAATTAGCAAAATACCCTTTGATTTTACACTTAAATATTCACCCTTATATAAAAATGGCACCAGGAAACTATATTTCTTATAAAAAACCTAAATAATAACCTACATATCAAAATGCCCTATTTTATCACACTGAATTATTTATCTTCTTTAGCGAAAATATCATCAAGAAACTATAACTCAACAAAAAAAAACATAAAAAATGCCCTCTTGATTTATCTTTATATTCATATTTATATTAGAAATAACATCATCAGTCATCCTAATAAAGATAGATTTATTCTAATGAAAACATTAACACAAATAAAAATAACTGTTTTATTTACTTTTATATTCATCTCTATACCAAAAACATCATTACCTCTTCTAATAAAAAAAAGTAATTATTCCAATGAAATCATAAACAGAAACGCCACAAATGCCTGTCATCCGTAACAGAAGGACGTGGCAACGAATCTTGCGGAATCATATCAATTAACTCAATCGGGGTTTGCTATGCTTTCCATCCGGGGAGCCAAATCGATGTTTAATCAACGGCCGCTGTATTTTTGGGCATCAGTAATTGAAATAGATCGGATGATTGCATTCCCACTCCCCTACCCCCTTTCCCTCCCAGCACTATCTTTTTTTAAAAATTCAGTATCATAATAACGAATCTAATTACGTTTTCTGAAATTTATACACTAGTAGTTTTTTTTTTTGGGGGGGGGGCCAATTTCAAATGGGGTTTCGGGTTAATTACGTTCTTTGTAATTTATACACCGGTAGTTTTTTTTTTTTTAGGGAAATTTCAAATGGGGTTTTGGGCTCTTCCCCTTCCCAGCCCCCCTATTTTTTTAAAATTCAGTCTCGTAATAACGAATCTAATTACGTTTCCTGAAATTTACACACTAGTAGTATTTTTTAGGGAAATTTCAAATGGGGTTTTGTGTTAATTACGTTCTCTGTAATTTATACACTAGTAGTTCTTTTAGGGAAATTTCAAATGGGGTTTTGGGTTAATTACGTTCTCTGTCATTTATACACTAGCAGTTTCTTTAGGGAAATTTCAAATGGGGTTTTGGGTTAATTACGTTCTCTGTCATTTATACACTAGTAGTTTCTTTGGGGAAATTTCAAATGGGGTTTTGGGTTAATTACGTTCTCTGTAATTTATACACTAGTAGTTTTTTTTTTTAGGGAAATTTCAAATGGGGTTTAGGGCTCTCCCCCTTCCCAGCCCCCATATTTTTTAAAATTCAGTCTCGTAATAACGAATCTAATTACGTTTCCTGAAATTTACACACTAGTAGTTTTTTGGGGGGAAATTTCAAATGGGGGTTTGTGTTAATTACGTTCTCTGTAATTTATACACTAGTAGTTTTTTATGGAAATTTCAAATGGGGTTTTGGGTTAATTACGTTCTCTGTCATTTATACAATAGTAGTTTTTTTTAGGGAAATTTCAAATGGGGTTTTGGGTTAATTACGTTCTCTGTAATTTATACAATAGTAGTTTTTTTTAGGGAAATTTCAAATGGGGTTTTGGGTTAATTAGGTTCTCTGTCATTTATACACTAGTAGTTTTTTGTTTAGGGAAATTTCAAATGGTGTTTTGGGCTCTCCCCTTCCCCCCCACTAATTTTTCTTAAATTCAGTGTCGTAATAACGAATCTAATTACGTTTTCTGAAATTTATACGTTAGTAGTTTTTGGGGGGAAATTTCAAATGGGGTTTCGGGTTAATTACGTTCTCTGTAATTTATACACTAGTAATTTTTTTTAGGGAAATTTCAAACGGGGGTTTGGGCTCTCCCCCTTCCCAGCCCCTCCCTATTTTGTTTAAATTCAGTGCCATAATAACGGATCTGATTAAGTTCTCTGAAATTTATACACTAGCATTTTTTTTTTTTTTTTAGGGAAATTTCAAATGGGGTTTTGGGGAAGTTTCTTTCTTACGTGGCTGAATCTCATAAGTATTCGTTTGATTGTTGTGTTTGGGGAATCCCCTGGTCTCTTGAATTAAGCAAAATTTGTCCGGGGAGAATGATGACTGTTTTAATGTTTACAGATCTAACAGCAAACAATGCAGTGTTGTGCAATTAGAACCGCAGAGGTTCAAGCGAAGATGCAATACATTAATACCCTAAAGCGAATCGCCTTGTGTTTTAAGTGATTTTTATTTCTGTCCATTTATTTACTGAGTTATTCATCTTATCTTGTTTTTCTTTTATAATAAATGATCTCCTCTTTCTTATTTCCTATTACCGTTTGTAACTTCTTTCAAATGAGCACCACACTCTTTGGAAGCTTGAATTTCAAGTCAATGGCCCCTCAGGTAGGCTCGTTCCGTAGTAGTATGGGTTCCCTGCTTAATAAACTAGCTATCCGTAGGAATAATTCATAATTTGTGCATGATACATGAATAACTATTCAATTTGTATCTTAAAACTGCGTACGAATTAATGCAGGAAATATCCTAGCTATATTATGTAAACATTTTTGCATAATTGATGGCAATGCGTTTTTTGGCATATAAACTATTCTTCAATTCGTATCTTGAAAAAATAAAACGTGATTTAACCCACGATGGAGGGAACGCAAAAAAAAAAAAAATATTCTAGCAATATTCATACATAGTTAAAAAAAATTGTCATAACTGACGATAAGAACTTTTTGGACGTACAGGCTTTTCTTGAAATCGCATCTCAAAATATCCCGTGGTTTAATCCATGATGGGGGAAACTCAAAAAAATATTCTAGCAACATTCATACATAATTAAGAAAAATTGTCATAACTGATGAGAAGAATTTTCTTGACGCACAGGCTGCTTTTCAATTCGTACCTTAAAATACCCCGTGATTTATCCCGCGGCAGAGGGAAGCCGGAATTACGGAATTACGAAAACCCACACCCCGGAGAGACACAAAACAGTGGGTATTAATATTCCCCAAAGGTACCACCTACACCTGCATTAGTGCAATCGCCCGAATTGGGATACTAAATATCGGGAAAGCTGCACCTGCAAAATTAATATCATTACCATAATTCACTTAAATTATACGCCGTGGGGGCTCCCCCCCCACACCCCCAGGGGCCCAATGGGTAAAGATTGGGTTCGCCAGCCGAATATATTACCGGTGGATGCGTTCGCTGTATCTAAATGTGTAGATGTTAATCATATTTAATTGATAACTGATGCGTGAAATGGGTTAGCATCGTATTAGCGAGATCGTGCGGACTTAATGCGTGTTAACAAAGCCTTTTATTTTCTCTTTTTTTTTACCTGAAGCGTCTGGTGACTCATCTGGAAATAAATGTGGGATTTGGGATGCTTGCATTTCAAGTAATGTTAATGGTATTTCAGTGCATACTCATATACAGACGTACACACAGCTCTTATATATATATATATATATATATATATATATATATATATATATATATATATATATATATATATATATATATATATATATATATATATATATTTATATATATAAATATATAAAAAAGAGAGAGAGAGAGAGAGAGAGAGAGAGAGAGAGAGAGAGAGAGAGAGAGAGAGAGCTTTATAGGGTACAGAATCACTCTTTGTTTCTTGTAACCACTTATTCTAAAGAGCTTGTAACATTCTCTTTAAAAACATCCGGCATACTCATTCCCAACGTTTGCCCTTTGCGTACGAGAGAGAGAGAGAGAGAGAGAGAGAGAGAGAGAGAGAGAGAGAGAGAGAGAGAGAGAGAGAGAGAGAGAGAGTGCAGAAGTAAGACATATATATTCACACAAATGAAAATCCATTGAACTTCCTAATTATGACGAAAGGATATCTCAAATTTTATATATTTTCTTGTCCAGTAACACAACATTCCAAACGTGACATAAACACAAAAATTATATATTCTTACATAAACACAACACACACACACACACACACACACACACACACACACATATATATATATATATATATATATATATATATATATATATATATATATATATATATATATATATATATATATATATATATATATATGTACATATTCTTCATTTTTATCCCTTTAGCTCAAGTTGATCACAAATTTCCCCCTGATAATTCAACCTTCCCTTTATGGAACTCGCCAGCAGCCTACATCAGATTCCACTCGAATGGTGTCGTTCACTAAGGATTCTCTCTGGTTACTAAGAGACGAAAATGAGATGTTTTACCCTAAAGACACTCTCATCGAGAAAGTAGGTCTTAGCTCTCGTCCGAGCTTTCACAGAAAATTAGGGGTAACGGTCACGCGCGGAATATTACCGAAGTTTTCGAGTTCCACTGATCCTAAAACTTTGTTATCTGGATGAAGAGGAGGATATTTCTCTCTCTCTCTCTCTCTCTCTCTCTCTCTCTCTCTCTCTCTCTCTCTCTCTCTCTCTCCACTTACTTGTCCTGTCTCTATCTGTCCATCTATTCTCTCTCTCTCTCTCTCTCTCTCTCTCTCTCTCTCTCTCTCTCTCTCTCTCCGTCCCCTCTCTCTATTTTTCTGTCTATTTACTCTCTCTCTCTCTCTCTCTCTCTCTCTCTCTATCTACACTTACTTGTCCTGTCTTTCTCTGTCCATCTATTCTCTCTCTCTCTCTCCGCCCCCTCTCTCTATTTTTCTGTCTATTTACTCTCTCTCTCTCTCTCTCTCTCTCTCTCTCTCTCTCTCTCTCTCTACACTTACTTGTCCTGTCTTTCTCTGTCCATCTATTCTCTCTCTCTCTCTCTCTCTCTCTGCCTACTTAAGTATCACATTTACGCTATGTTGAAGCCACAAAGTTAAGATAATTTCAGTTTTCAATATAGAAGGAAAAGTTCCTGTTTTTATAAGAAACTTAGAGTCATAAGCAAAAGTCCCCATAACATAACAAAACAACCACAAAAAACAACATACAACCCCACAACCTTCCTTGTCCGCCCTACTTTTCTACAACCTCCCCCTCCAACCCCCCGTTAACCCCGAAGCGTGTAAACGGCATATTGGTTGGGAATCAGGAAGGGTCCGGATTAGAATGCCCCCGGGGAACTCGTGGGAAAAAGGAAGTGCCCGTGATCGAGCCAAAAATAGGGCTTCAGGTCCCTCTCTTCCTCACTTTCTCACTTACTCTCTTCCTCATTTTCTCACTTACTCCTTTCCTCTCTTTTTCATTTCCTCCCTCCCTCATTTCCTTAATTCATCCTTACTCACTTATTTACTTCATCGCTTACGCCCTTATTTCTTTCCTCACTTCCTTCCTTCCTCCCTTCTTCACTTCCTCCCCTACTCCCTTACTCCTTTCTTCAATTCCTCACTTACTTCCTTACTCCCTTCCTCACTTATTGCTTCCCTCACTTACTCCTTTCCTCTCTTCTTCCTTTACTTCCTTACTCCCTTACTCCTTTCCTAATTTCCTCCCTTGCTCATTTACTCCGTTCCACCTTCTCCCTTTCTCTCTCACTTACTCCTTCCCTCACTTATTCCTTTCCTCTCTTCTTCCTTTACTTCCTTCCTCCCTTACTCCTTTCCTAATTTCCTCCCTTCCTCATTTACTCCGTTCCACTTCCTCCCTTTCTCCCTTACTCATTTACTGTCCCTTCCTTCTCCAACTCCTAACTCATTCACAAACCACTCAACATGATAATAATAATAATAATAATAACAACAACAATAATAATAATAATAATAATAATAATAATAATAATAATAATAATAATAATGACGGTACTGGTAACCTGATGTTTATGATTATCACAGTAAAAATAATTCCAGTCCCCTGATGTTTTTAAAAGACTAAATATTTTGCTCTAAATTAAAGGCAAATGATTAAGTAACTGAGAGTTTGACTTCAACCTCATTACTATAATGACAATAATAATCACAGTACTGATAATCTGATGTGTACGATTACCACAGTAATAATAATCCCTCCACTCTCTTGACGCTTTTGAAAGAGTGAAGCTTTTCTTTAAAAATAAAGGGAAATGATTAAGTACTAGATAATTCGATGACTTCAATCCCATAATCAAAATAACAATAACAACGGAATTAGTAATCTGATGTTTATGATTATCAAAATAATAACCACTCCTCTCTCCTGAAGCTTTTAAAATACTGAAGCCTTTCCCCCAAACATAAAGGGAAACAACTAAGTTACTGATAATTCGACAACTTCACCATAATAATAATAATAATAATAATAATAATAATAATAATAATAATAATAATAATAATAATAATAATAATAATAATAATAATAATAATAATAATAACTGTACTGGTAATCTGATGTTTACGATTGAGTACCGGTCACTCCACAAACCTGACGCTTTTAAAAGACTGAACCTTCCCCCCCCCCCTCAAAACATAAAGGCAAATGGCATTCATGAGATCTGAAACCAAGTCGTGGAAATAACCACAAAAGCGACCACTTCGATTTTCCATCCCATCTCACTTTGCCTCAACAAAGACCACTGCAACATGAACGTGTGGGGGGGAGGGGAGGGGAGAAAATGTCCCAGCATATTTCAAAACAGGGTTAACATTGCGTATCGCGGGGGATCGGGTGAGTATAAGAGAGAGAGAGAGAGAGAGAGAGAGAGAGAGAGAGAGAGAGAGAGAGAGAGAGAGAGAGAGAGAGAGAGAGGGGGAGGGGTGTTTTTATGGAAGGTGCGTTTGACGAAGAGATGATGATGTACATATGTGTGTGTGTGTATATATATATATATATATATATATATATATATATATATATATATATATATATATATATATATATATATATATATATATATATATATATATATATATTCTCTCCTCTATACACACACACGTATATATATATATATATATATATATATATATATATATATATATATATATATATATATATATATATATATATATATATATATATATATATATATCTAACACCATGTTGTCATTATTCACACCTCCCATAAAAGCATCTCTCACTCACTCTCTCTCTCTCTCTCTCTCTCTCTCTATCTCTCTCTCTCTCGTGTTAACAGCATCTAACGACCTTTCGCAATAAAAGACATAAAAAAGCACTTCCCCAAAAATTCTTGGCCCTTTAACTACACAAAAAGATTCCTGCAAAATTTTAGTTAACAAGTCGAGGTGAAGCGATGAATAAAAATATTGTAAAATATCCCTAAAGCCGAGGGGAATAAAATATGGCAATATTCTATTTGTTTATACGAATGGAACTGAATTTACAAGTAGCTAGATTTCATCGGATTCTAACGAAAACATGCATTTTAAGAGATTTAAAACAATGTGTTACCATTGAAGCGAAGCAGAGAATATGAGGGAAAGGAGTGGTGACTATTAATAAATATTGTGAATGGATCCACAGCTCCCCTCTGAATATATTACTACACAGTTCGTGTCCTTTATATACAACAACATCCATTATTATTCATATACCGTTATGTTACAGTATTCAGAGTACAGCCATGAAGTTAAACATTCAGTAGAAAGCTGTAAAGTAATGTCTAATAGCACGGCAAGGTACTAACTCCAAAACCAAATGAATAAATGAATAACACTCACTTCCATCATGGCGAAGACTGAGTACGAACTCCCTGAGACGCCTCTTGGGCGAAGTACCGAGCAGTTTGGGGGAGTCCACAGTTATTTGCATAAAAGTATTCATGCAAGAGTACCTGTCTAGGCTGTCTGTTGTAGGCTGGCAAAGAGAGACATTCTCCTTTACACTTTATCCCGGATTTTTTTTTACGGCCACTGACGAGCGGACGAGTTTCGAGGAGAGAAAGTGAACTTGTTTTCCACGGGCTAACGAGGCGTTCAGTTGTCTCTGCCTGTTAGTGAAGTCTAGTTAAGGTTGTTCAGCATCTTTTTTTCTAAGGTTTAGGGAGACCCCTGATTAATTTCATGAATCAAGGATTGAAATCTTGTTATTCTTATTAACTGTGCTGTAATTATCATTTCAAACACTATTTTTGTATTGTTTTTATTATGATTTATTTACTCTGTATAGCGCCACATCAACCTGTTTCTTGTTAACTGTATTGTAATTATCATTTTAAACCCTGTTTTTATATTGTACTATAATTTACTTACTCAGTACATTGTCAAATCAGTCTGTTAACATAACTGTGGTCTGTACAGCTGGTAAAACATTTTACATGTATCCAATAAGAAAGAGAAAACTACATAAACTAGAACAAGCTTTTCACAAACAAATTCTATATCATTCTTTGAAAGCACAGTAAGGAAGAGATTTTATCAGTTTACGATATATGAAGTGCATGAAATTAAAAGGAGTAAATGCTTCAGATGAGAGTCATAACATGAACTGAGGTCTTATGCTGTCAGATATTTAAATTATCAACTTAGCATCTCCTATAAATTTTAACCCCGTAGGGGGGTAGCGCCGTCAGTGCACCTCACGGGGTGCACTGTGGGCATTACTAGAGGTTCTTTGCAGCGTCCCCTCGGCCCCTAGCTGCAACCCCTTTCGTTCCTTTAACTGTACCTCCATTCATATTGTCTTTCTTTCATCTTGCTATCCAGCCTCTCCTGACAATTATTTCAAAGCCCAACGGCGAGGCTTTCCTCCTGTTACACCTTTCAAACCTGCCTACTCTCTATTTCCTTTCCAGCGCTGAATAACCTCATAGGTCCCAGTACTTGGCCTTTGGCCTAAACTCTATATTCCATTCCATTCCTATAACTTCTAAGAACGAGGGATAACATGAAAACGATTAATACAAACCCCTGTAGTCTAAATAATCATTCACTGATATACTGTATACATCCGTGCATTGAAAACTATTTAAAACAAAAAGGGCAGTACAAATACACGATTAAAAAATTGATATATTACTAACACATTTCATTTGTAAAGCAATGATTACCATCTTGACGCCTAAAGAAAGTTGCGTGTGATTCTTTCACGTCCAAAATGTCGAAACTGACTTTTCCTTGTAAGCCACAAAGATACACCCCGTTATTCCCTCTCTTCCCACAACATTCTCCTTCTCCATTCTTTGCTCCTCTCTCCTTACTTCTTTGCCTCCTCCAAACATTTCGTTCTCTCACTTTTTTTTTTTTTTTTTTTTTTTTAGTCTTTTTTTCACAGCTCACATTACATCTTCATTACCTCGCCCACCAAAGTTGGAATGGAGGTTTCGTCTCGCCCAGTGCTTAGTTTTGTTTTGCGCATTTATCCTTGTATATATCTTATTTGGTTTGTTGGTTCCAGACGCACACGTTGGCTGGCTCTCAGGGAACGGTGGTAAGTTGAGCTTTTTCTAAAAGGGAAAAGTTTTCCTTTTAGAAAGTCTCCTTTTCTCGGGAACTTGTGTGCGTAGAGTGTGTAATGTAGAAATAAAGGAGGTTAATTACGTAATGATGTTATTTGATCTAGTTTTAGTTTTCTGTAAAAGTGAACTATTGTGCCGGCTTTGTCTGTCCGCCCGCACTTTTTATCTGTCCGGTCTCAGATCTTAAAAACTGCTGAGGCTAGAGGGCTGCAAATTGGTATATTGATCATTCACCCTCCAATCATCAAACATACTAAATTGCAGCCCTCTAGCCTCAGCAGTCTTTAATATATTTAAGGTAAAGTTACCCCTTATCTTGCTTCTGGCAACGATATAGGATATGCCACCACCGGGGCGTGGTTAAAGTTTCATGGGCCGCGGCTCATACAGCATTATGCCGAGACCACCGAAAGATAGATCCATTTTCGGTGGCCCTGAATATACGTTGTAGCGGCTGTAAAGAAAACTCGATTGCGCCGATGAAACTTTGGCGCATTTTTTACTTATTTATATTTACAAATCATTCACGTTTTTCTATTTCTCTCATTTATCTTGACTTTATTCACCCTACTTTATAATCGGCTGGAATAATTATGCTTTACTTCTCTAAGCACGTTCAGAATAAAAATTAGTGGGAGAAACATCATAGAGATTCCACGATAAGTGTTACAAAGGAATGGCTTTTAATCTGAAATCAAAGCACGGGTTCCAATATTAAGATTTTGCATTTGACTGCAGTTAAAGAAAAAAAAAAGGGGGGGGAGGTATTTCGGAAAATAGGTTAGAAATATCTCTTATGATTTACAAAAAGTATTATTTGGTGCAACGGAAACAGATTTGTTAAACATTTTCATTCGCAGATAAATTTTTTTACATTGCAAAAAGTTAAGAAAAATGTTTAGAATCTGACACGCCTAGCTAATGCATAATTAGCAGTGATGGAGGGATCAGTTGACGTTTTAATAGGAAACAAGTAAAAAATGAGCCGCAGTATCTTCGGAGCAATCGTGTTTTCTGTACGATGTACCAAATAATTCTGTACATCGTATAATCAAGGCCACCGAAAATAGATCTATCTTTCGGTGGCCTCGGTATAATGCTGTATGAGCCGCGGCCCATGTAACTATAGCCACAACCAGGTGGTGGCCTGGCGTATATCGTTGCCAGATGCACGATTAATGCTAACTTTAACCTTAAATAACATAAAATCTACGGAGGCTACAGGGCTGTAATTTGGTATGTTTGATGACTGGAGGGTGGGTGATCAACATACCAATTTTCAGTCCTCCAGCCTCAGTAGTTTTTAAGATCTGAGGGCGGACAGAAAAAGTGCGGACGGACAGACAAAGCCATCTCAATAGTTTTCTTTTACAGAAAACTAAAAATGAGTTAAATAAAAGACGAGAGAGTTAACTAACAGGAAAAACACTGTCCTGACAAGTTAGTTAATTTTTATCTTCTTGTGCTACTGTCCCCGAGACGTGGGTCATGGGAATTCCGACAAAAGTAGGAAAAACCTTTTGCTCACTGTTTCAAACAGCCTGGAAAATGTAGGCGGGTAAAGATGAAGAAATTGGAAACTTTAAGCAAGCTTAAGGTAGTTCGAAAAATTTCTCTCTCTCTCTCTCTCTCTCTCTCTCTTCCAGAACGAGAGATAACGTTACTTTCTGCAGTGTAACAAAGTCGACCCTATGTAAAGAGTTTAACATTGGAAAATTAACCAACGATAAAAACTTTCAAGCCATTGGAGGTTACCTAAAAGAGAAGATAATCTTCAGGAAAACTGTTTCTGACACTCGGTTAGAACAACTGACACATTTTTTTTTATGTTATATTAGTTATAAAACCCCAATAAAATTTCACACTCATTTGTAAAAATCCTATATAAATATTTATAACAGAAAGAGAGATCAGATTTTTTATATTTAATTATATTTCCTGCATAATCCTTCATGCTTCATGTTTTATGTTTGTTTATAAAGTCCCAATAAAATTTCATACATTCTTTAAGAAGCCCATTTATATATATATATATATATATATATATATATATATATATATATATATATATATATATATATATATATATATATGTTACATGCAATGTATGAAATCAGGATTTCACGAAATGGCTAAGGAGGTCTAGTACTAAACACTAGCTCCTGGGGTTCAAATGTGTTTCATGTGTTTAGTACTAGCCCCTAAGGGATTAAATGCACTTAGGGGCATTTGATCCCCCAGGGGCCAGCCCTAAACACAATGAAATACATTTGACCCCCAGGGGCTAGTACTAAACACGGCGAAACAGTGTAGATGAATCCCTGTTCCGCCGTGTTTGGTACCAGCTCTCGTGGATCAAATGTCCCTAAGCTAGTTGCTCATTTCGCAAATTCCTTAGGGATTTCGTGAAATCCCGGATTTCACACATTCCTGTAACGAGCACACACACATATATATAATATATATATATATACATATATATATATATATATATATATATATATATATATATATATATATATATATATATATATATATATATATATATATATATATATATATATATATATATATATATATATATATATATATATATATATATATATATATATATATATATATATATATATATATATATATATATATATATATATATATATATATATATATATATATATATATATATATATATATATAAGAGAAAGAGAGGTGAGGCAGCCTCACTGACCCCCATGAAAATAATTAAAACAAATCAGGTCAATAACCATCTTGATATTACTTCCTGTAAAACGTGAACATTAATTTGAACATTAATCAACAAGAGCTCTTGGTGGGTGACGACATCCATGATAATTACTTTGTCATGAGGGGATTTTAAACTAATCCTGTTGGAACTGATTCTCTCGTTGTCTCAGGAAAATGAGATTCGCTCGATTTTAGCCCTAATTTCATTTGCTTCGTAATCTGCCTGGATGTTTGCTAAATTAGATTGATGGGGCAGGAATTGGTTGCTGAGTTCAGTTGCATTAAGTGGTTTGTGTGTATGATTGTTTGTGTGGCTAAAAAAGCTTCAGATTTTATCTAAACCTTTCAACAGTGGAATCAGATCTAAGATATATATATATATATATATATATATATATATATATATATATATATATATATATATATATATATATATATATATATATATTTATATCTATTTATTATGATGGCTATGACAGTAAACCATTCATAGCAAAATGCTTTGCTTTTTGAAGAAGCATAAATACCGTATAATTTTACCAGTATTTTACAGTATCAAAAGGTACACTTTACCAAAAAATCAAAAATAATATAATGTAAGGCCGGTTATATAAAGCAAAACACCTCTCTCTCTCTCTCTCTCTCTCTCTCTCTCTCTCTCTCTTCGCTATTAGTTCATGCTGGTATCTAGTTTCTCCAGTTAATGATAAGATCATTGCTTCGTTGAGCCGAAACAGTCCCTTTCTCTCCACCTCAGTGTATTACCCGTTCCCAGGCTGAGGTCAGTAATCCCAAAATCATTTAACTGCAGTATTGTTTCTCTCCTTTTAATACAGTAATGTCGACATTTGTTTATTTTGGTTTTTATTAACTATAATTTCACTACGTATAGGGAGCTGCTGTTTACGTCACTGAGTTTGAGATGTATATAACTTTCATCATCAATAATTGATGTTTTTCCAGCCTAAATTAGTTGATATTCCAGCAGAGTTGGGCCTTGCTAATTAATCATCGTATATAGCAGCGTTTCTCAACCTGGGGGGTGCGCCCTCCGCCTAGGGGGACGCGAGCCCTGGGGAAGAATTGAAAATTCTCTAATTATATTCGTTATTCTCATACCAAGAGTCGCTAAGAAGCAGTGTCAAGTATCTCACTAATTCATTCCCAAAGGAAGAAAAACACCCTTTCTCTTTCTTTTTTTTTCATTTTCCTTTAAATCTGGGAGGGAATTTTACTCATAGATGCAAGGGGGGGAGGACCAACTCTTAGAGGGGGCGTGGTAATAAAAAGATTAAGAACCACTGGTACGTAGCTATGTCATGATAGTTGGTAACGTTAATCTGTTCCTGATTTACTTCGTAACTGGGGATCTACAAGCAATTTACTTTATATAGTAATTAATTTGATGGCAAAGTTCACATAATTAATATGCTGTTCAATATATTTTCTTTCTGAGTTAGAGAAAGGAAGAATATGTTGACATAAATTTAATTTCGGTTATAATTACATATTCAGTGACAGAATGTATATTCCTGGAACTCAATTCCAGTTTTTAAAGAGAATGAGTGTTAGGAAGTATATCAAGCCAAATTTCAAGATAATAATGAAGTAATCTACGATGCAAATCATGCGAATGTATAAATTCCCTTAAAGATATTAAAACTTCTTAATTTATACAGGAAAAATCTTATAAGAGAGAGAGAGAGAGAGAGAGAGAGAGAGAGAGAGAGAGAGAGAGAGAGAGAGAGAGAGAGAGAGAGAGAGGCTACAGACCACGTTGTAAATAATGTTCATGTATAAATTCCCTTAAAAATATTAAAATTCTTAATTATGAAAAAAATTACTCATAAGTGAATGCGAGAGAGAGAGAGAGAGAGAGAGAGAGAGAGAGAGAGAGAGAGAGAGAGAGAGAGAGAGAGAGCACGTTGTAAATAATGTTAATGTATAAATTCCCTTAAAAATATTAAAATTCTTAATTTTGAAAAGAAATGTCTTATAAGTGAATGCGAGAGAGAGAGAGAGAGAGAGAGAGAGAGAGAGAGAGAGAGAGAGAGAGAGAGAGAGAGAGAGAGAGAGAGAGAGAGAGAGAGAGAAGCTACAGGCCATGTTGTAATTAATGTTAATGTATAAATTCCCTTAACAATAATAAACTTCTTAATTTATATAAGAAATGTCTTATGAGAGAGAGAGAGAGAGAGAGAGAGAGAGAGAGAGAGAGAGAGAGAGAGAGAGAGAGAGAGAAGGGGGCGGGGCTGCAGACCACGTTGTAAACATTGTTAGTGTATAAATTCCCTTAAAAATATTAAACTTCTTAATTTATATAAGAAAAATCTTATAAGTGTGTGTTTGTGAGAGAGAGAGGGAGAGAGAGAGAGAGAGAGAGAGAGAGATGGGCACCTCTATTTTCCCCTCAAAGTCCAGAAAAACCATTTTGCCGCTTTTATAGCACGGAGAGAGATTAAATAGGCAACACATCCGACTGGATAGACGGATTACGTCAACACATCAGGAAAATTTACGAGGCCAGGAAGCGAGGATAACGAACGTGAGAGTAATCTGGGATCATTTTTCTTTTCTATCAGTTTACCAAGATTCTGGACAAAAAAAGGGGAAAGCAAAATCTATTGAAAGGAAACGAACAAGAGGACATAAAAAAGAGAGAAAAAAATACAGGCATTGAAAAACTTCTAATACATATGAATAAAAGCACATAAACATAATTATCAAGAGGAAATAATAAAGAGAAAAGCAGTTAAAGCATTGATAAAATGGATAATAAATATGAAAATGAACTATGACATGGCTCCCATTGCAACTTCCGGGAAGATTTGAGTTCGTCTGTGACCTGTGGGTACCTGTTATGAAGCTTGCTGATTAATTATCAACTTCACACCAAACATTATTCATACAATACTTCAGTGGCCTTAGTGCATATATTGTCTTTAGGTTTGCTAACATTCAGTCACCTCTTTATTAAGGATTATAATGCAAGATTTCATTATCTTTTCCTCTGAGATGTTGATTATTCCACTAAGATAGGGATTTCAAATTTTAAGATTAGTTTACTTATCAAATGGTTATGTATTTAGGCTCATTTTGGTATATTATTTCCGTCTTTTAATCATTCATTCTTGGTATATACTCTTAAATAATATTTTTCATTTTATCTTATTTTATCTGAACATTTATCTAAGTGATTTGTCATAACTGTTTTGCATTTTACACTGAATGCTGATTTCATGTAAAAGCAACATTGCATTATCTATATTTTTTCATACCTATTTGATAAAAAAATACCATACAATTCTATACAATGACAAGCCACATTACATTCCTTATATTTTGTCATAGCTATTTGATGACAAAATTCCATAAAATTCTTTACAAAGAAAAACTACATCCATCCTATTACATTACATTTTATGTCACACCTATTCAATAAAATAATGCCATAAAATTCTGTACAAAGAAAACCTGCATTACATTACATTACATTTTATGTCATGCCTATTGTTTAAAATAGCACCAAAAAATTCTTCATAAAGAACGCAGTCTGTGTCTTATTACAGCATCATGAATAATCTCTTGTTTACGACCTTGCGTCACATGAATATTCCCCGCTTCCCATCGGCTACAAATAAAATTCTTACGTATGACAACAGCAGACTTAACAAGACATGTTAGAAGATCTAACGTGATTTATATGTAAAGACTGTGGCTATTTCTTGTGGGTTGTGTTATAGACTACTTCCCCTATGTTTGGAATACATATGTATGTATGTATGTATGTATACATATCTATATATATATATATATATATATATATATATATATATATATATATATATATATATATATATATATATATATATATATAATTCATTTTGAAGTGGAGTTGTTTTATACTATTTTCTCTTCGTGGAGAGAGAGAGAGAGAGAGAAAGAGAGAGAGAGAGAGAGAGAGAAACTTTTTCAGTCACAGTTTTGTTAAACTCAGGGGAGAATTCTTCCTATCCAGAGGCGGCCCTGAAACACCTGCCGGGGTACAAATCACCCTATTTCTTATTTTTCTTGACCGCATAACCTTTTTTTCTTGACGGGGCGGTTCTATCGACTCCTTCCTGGGTACAGTTCACCCTTCATCTGTTTTTTTCGCTTTTTCTTGGCTCGTACAGGTCAGGGAAATGGTAATAAAGGGCCTATCCTCTTTGCCTTTGGCGGAATTTATCATTTATTTGGTGATTTTCACTAGTTCTAAATCATTGTTAATCCATTACATCCTATCCTTGTCGTTCTTTGAATTATTAGCTTAATCATTTTTGTACTAAGAACTTGTCATGGATAAGTGTTCTGGAAAAATTAAACCTTAATTATGAAGGTCTCTCTCTCTATCGCTCTCTCTCTCTCTCAATTTTTTGTAATAAGAGCTTTGTGGACATGTTTTCTAGAGAAATTAATCCTTAATTTAATCTCTCTCTCTCTCTCTCTCTCTCTCTCTCTCTCTCTCTCTCTCTCTCTCTCTCTCTCTCTCAATTTTTGTACTAAGAAATTTATGAGTAAGTTTTCTAGAAAAATTACTCCTTATTTATTAATCTCTGTCTGTCTGTCTGTCTGTCTCTCTCTCTCTCTCAATTTTTGTACTAAGAACTTTGTGTGAGTAAGTTTTCTACAAAAATTAATCCTTAATTATTAAGCTCTCTTTCTCTCTCTCTCTCTCTCTCTCTCTCTCTCTCTCTCTCTCTCTCTCTCTCTCTGTACAAAGACCACCTATAAAAAGTGTTACAGTCCCATGTCACTAATCCTTAAAAGCTTGCAAGTAATCCCAACCAGAATTCCTCTGGTCACACTTTCATTTTCAACGAAAGCAAATTTTTTTCATTTTCATTTCCGTTTAAAAAAAAAAATAAAATAAAAAAAAATAAAAAACCTCCTTTGCCTCGCCCGTTTCAAAATTCATTCCTCCGCCGAAGCGTGTTTCATTCTTCTCTAAATTCTTCTTTTATTTTTCCCTTTTTTTTATGTCAGTTCCCCCCTCACTTTCCCGACACAATGCAACGCACGGGGAGAAGGACAATACCATCTGGATTTCCTTCGCATAAGGGCCTCGTCCATTCTTCAGGCAATAAGAAAATATGATCTCACCTTTCCCCCCTCCCCCCTCTCCCCTCCGCTGTGTAAATATTTACTCCTAAGCAGCGTCTCTCGGAGACGGTACATAAAGACCGGGAAGAGGGGCATAAAAGGCCTCGCTTCATTTCTGTTTGACGAAAAATAAAGGACTGTGATGTACATGCAAACAGCGTAGTGTTGTAGATGAGGAGTTTAATATTTCCCCAAGACAAAAATGGGGAATGGCAGGTATGTTTTTCTTTCTGAGTGGGCGTTTGGGGGTTTTCTGGTCTGTTTGCAGAGGTGAGTTTTTTTTTTCCTTTGTTGGGATAGACACGGGGATTGGACGGCGTGTCTCGCAGTGGTAGGAATTTTTAATTACGTTAAGCAATAGGATGACAGGCATCTAATTCTCTTTGGGAGGTTGTTGACAAAATATGCAAGTCTTATTAAAATGTTGGAGAGTGGTAATTTTTTTTTTTTGTAGTTGCACAGGATTTAAAAATTCGAGACTGTTTTCATTAAGAAATGAATCGTTTTGGTTCAGCAGACTATGGGATGATTGTCACGATCAAATGGGAAGACAGTTTCATAAGTGAACTTTCCATTGTTGAAAAAATTTTGTATACTTGAGTTTCTCAGTTACATCTATGGTAAGTCTGAGTGTAATCAAGAACAAAAAGTTGCTTGTTCTACCTCTGTTTATGAACAGTGCTCTTAATTGTCTTTGCGTAATATTCAATAAGATTTTTGGATGATGGTATCATTACAATTACGTTCAGCAATAATATAATATCTCGCGCCATCACTGAATATATGCATCTACCTATCCTTTCTATGTCATCCATTTGAAATTTCGCCTTCTCTCTCTCTCTCTCTCTCTCTCTCTCTCTCTCTCTCTCTCTCTCTCTCTCTCTCTCTCTCTCTCTCTCTCTCTTTCTGTGTGTGTGTGCTGCAAATACAAAACATCAGTTTATTGATTTTAAAAGTTACCTTCTTTTTACTAGTGAATATGCCATCAAGATCGTAATAAACACCAGCTTCTCTCTCTCTCTCTCTCTCTCTCTCTCTCTCTGCTGCAAATGCAAAAGGTCAGTTCATTGATTTTAAGAGTTATCTCCTTTGCATGAGTAAATGCGCCCTCAAGATTGTAACCAACCCCAGTGTCCGTCTTTTTGTCTGTCTCTCAGTGCGCATGCGCGTGTATAGAAGAAAACAACTTTTCTTCAAGAGGCAAAGCAACTTGTCGGTTGCAAGAGCCGTTGGCTTCAAGAGCCTTTCAACCCCCACAAAAAAAAAAAAAAAAAAAAACGCGGAGCGAGAGAGAGAGAAAGACTAATTAGACTTGCAAAGGTATTCTCACGTGAAATGGGGCTTTTAACTGCTAAAAAAATGGCTGTTGGATGTTACGGCCCACCTCCATAAAAGTTACAGAGCACGAGGAGATGCAGTTCTTCTGATAGACGCTTCCTTCTTCTTCACTTTCTAAGCATGGGGGATGGATTTGGTTCTACGAGTTGCGTTTTAACTTTTTTTTTACTACTCTCGTAATACTTTCATAATTTTCATAGCTGAAACTAGATGTTTCATTTGAAACTGGCCTCTTTTGTCTTAAAAGACACAGTTTCTTCAAAATTAGGACTTTTTCTTCAAAATTAGGACTTTTTTTTAAATACTTTCACAACTAAAATTAAATGTTGCAATTGCAACTAGCTTTTTCAATTGATGATTCTTATCATTGTTAACTTAAAAGACATGTTTTCTTCATAATTTAGACTTTTTTTCAGTACCTACATAGCTGAAACTATATGTTTCAATTGCAATACTGTTTCTGATGACTCTCACCATTGTCGACTCGAAAAACACTTTCTCCTTACAATTTAAATTCCGTTCTCTGTCTCGTTCACTTTTATGATTTGTAAGCTCACGTCCTCTACCGTGTAATAAACATTATACACTGTTTTGAAACTGTAGCGTGAAGATATATTGCAAGGATATTGATGCATGAATTTTTTAAAAGCTTAATATTTGACTTAGCGTCTTTTCCCACTTTGGATATTGCTAACATCTTATCGTTCGAACAAGACAAATAAAAAAATGCAATTTCACCAAGTACATTCGATATCATACGCTATAACTCACATTCAAGACAAAATCTAGGACATTTAACAAAAAAAAAAAAAAAAAACTATAACAAAAGGCGACGGGGCACAACGCCCCCAACAAAAGATCAGCCTGCCGTGACAATTGTCACTTACCTGGACCCGTGATCAAAGGATTTGAATATTTCATGGGACGGCCTTTCAGAAATGGGGCTGTGTCTTCCTTCGATCTGACAGCCGTGGATTCGTCGTGAGTTCTCTTGAATGCTTATTCTCTAGTCTTTATGACTGCTTAGGAAGGCTAGGCAGTCCCTTCTGTACGAGGTAGTGTTTGCGAGGAGATAGAGAGAAAGTGTTAGGGAAAGTTAGGATCAGATTAAGAGGAAACTCTAAAATGGTATTGCTATGGAGATTAAGGACTCTGGAAAGATTGGGTATATTTTGTGGCATCGGAAAGATTGGGAATATAGAGAAACATGGTTCGACTGAGATAAATCTTGAAGCTTCCTTTCGTATATGTACACAACTGCACACACGCAGTATATATATATATATATATATATATATATATATATATATATATATATATATATATATATATATACATACATATATACATACACACATATATGTAATAGGCTTCAGCCCATATACCCTAATACCAGCGTTCACTAGCACTAACTTAAACAAGAAAGAACAATTATTATTTACCAGCGACATCTGTTTGTTCCGTGGCCAAAACTCAAATCTTCCAAATTCCAACGCTATCTGGGGCTAGCTGGCTTAGCGCATCCCCAAAGCGAAACGGAGAGTCTCCGAATTTATTGGAACTTCGGCAGCGTGGAAATATCGCTTGCATTATTCAACGCCACAAAAGCATCTTGTGGGCGGTTTCTGTTTCTCGATTTAATTCTTCATTGGGCAAATCCCCTCCCGGGAAAAAGAATGCAAATTCGAGATGAGACCGAGAGAGAGAGAGAGAGAGAGAGAGAGAGAGAGAGAGAGAGAGAGAGAGAGAGAGAGAGAGGGATAATTCTTTGGCGAATTCCTCCTCCTCCTCCTCCCCCTCGCTTTCCCTGCTTTCAGCTTTCCTTTGAACTTATTTAGCTTCTCTCTCTCTCTCTCTCTCTCTCTCTCTCTCTCTCTCTCTCTCTCTCTCTCTCTTTCTCAAAACTTTCGTGTAGGAAACAAGAGGAAAAACTAGAAATGGAAATAACAGGGAGTCGGAAGTATTACTAGTCAGAAAAACATCCAGTAGAACTAACAAGAAAAATCAATAATTTTTAAAAGGGGGGAAAAATATAATAACTGAAATTCCGCAAAATTAAACACGAGATAAATCGATAATAGAACTACGAAACGAAAAAGCAGAGGTCTGCGATTAATCATTAAAAAAAAACACATTTTTAACAAGTGTTTTCTACCTTCTTTGATGTACTATTAGTTCTTTGAAAATTCGGTTATTAACAAGAGTAAATACAGGTAATAATTCCGAGTGTTTTTGTTAATAATGAAAAATCTATATATAGACAGAGAGGATATTCAGGAGGCTAGAACTTAGTTTTTACTTTTTTATTCCAGTAGAAAAATGCTTTGGGGATATGGGAATTTGATTCTCACTGACAATTCCAGGCAAATGTCCTTGAAGAAATGAATTAGTCAGTAGTAGTTTTATAAGTAAAGGTTTGATTCTGAGACTGATGAAAAAATAAACAAATCTGCGTTAGGGAAAATAACAAGATGAAAAGTTGAATAAAGAAGTAAATACGTAAAGATTTCTCATCTCAAAATATTGTTGAAAATTCAACAAAACAAATTCAATTGGAACTATACTTTATTTATGTATATCTTTACATTTTCTTTATTTTGTTTTTTTAATACTCTCTCTTTTTTTTTTAAACTCGAAATGAGTAATTTCATCAGTCTAGCCATAAATTCTTAATTTGTCTCAGATTTGTTTGCACAATAAGTCTGATCATAAGAGGAATTTTTATTTTCAAGATATTAACCAACGGAAGCTTTTATTTATATTTCTAGTTAAAATTTCCTTTCATTATTGGGTGAACGGCAAGGAACTGTTAAATATAAGAGTGTTTTAATGACTGTAAATATGCTGGCGTTTTCCAAGGGTCGTAGTGATACTTGTCAACATTAGATAAAGACAACACAATTCCCTGATTCTTAGCTTCTTGTATACTTCCACTGAAACCTTTCTCAAAACGTCAATATTAATAAAATTATATTACTATGAACCCATCGTTTGTAATACCTTGGTAAACATAAAATTTTAAATTAAAATTATATTACTACCAACCCATCATTTGTAAAGTTTTTTTTACAATCTTACATTATTTTGTGAGAACCTGCTAATTAATATAAATTAGTATTTTCCCTTCTTTGGTCCATTTTCACTCGTGTTAAAATAAAAAATAAAAAAAAAGTAGAATTCTAAGTGAAGCATTTCCTTCGTTAAAGGGAATTGAACATTCAATCGGTGAAAGATAAAACCATTATTCACTGATTCAGTTGACTGTGGCCCGACAGTCAGCTTACATGCCAATTCCGCTAAACAAAAATCTGGCTTACAAATATTGCATAATCCCTCGCTGCTCTCCTATTGAACTGTGCAGCCACTAATCCATACAGCGAATTGCCGTATTTACGCAAATACGCCAATCAGCTTATCAACAAGCCTTTGTTGTTGCAGGTAAATTCAGGAGGCTAGAATTTTTATTTTACTTTTTAGTTTTCTGTAAAAGAAAGCTATTGTGTCGACTTTGTCTGTCCGTCCGCACTTTATTCTGTCTGCACTTTTCCTGTCCGCCCTCAGACCTTAAAAACTACTGAGGCTAGAGGGCTGCAAATTGGTATGTTGATCATCCACCCTCCAATCATCAAACATACCAAATTGCAGCCCTCTAGCCTCAGTAGTATTTATTTTACTTAAGGTTAAAGTTAGCCATAATCGTGGTTCTGTCAACGATATAGGATAGGCCACCACCGGGCCGTGGTTAAAGTTTCATGGGTCGCGGCTCATACAGCATTTACCCAGACCATCGAAAGATATATCTATTGTCGGTGGCCTTGATTATACGCTTTAGCGTCTATGCAGAAAATCGATTGCGCCGAAGAAACTTCGGTGTAATTTTTACTTTTTTTTTTATTCCAGTTAAAAATTGCTTTGGGGATACGAGACTTGATTCTCACTGACAATTCTAGACAAATGTCCTTGAAGAAATGAATTAGTCCGTAGTGGTTTTATTATTAAATTTCTGATTCTGAGAGACATGAAAAAATAAACTAATTTGCATTAGGGAAAACAGCTGGATGAAACGTGAAATAAAGAAGTTAATACTCCTAGATTTTTTATCCAGAGTTTCATTTTAAAATATTTCTGAAAAAATGGAAAAATAAATGTAATTTGGACCATATTATATTTATATATATCTGTACATTTTTTATTTTGTTTTTTTCCTAACATTCTCTCTCTTTTTTTTAAATTTAACCTTCCTGTAACCTAAAGGGCACAACGTTATCATAAAGTAATCATCTTTATAACTTTTCCAGTTTAAATGAGGTAATTTATACCATGTATTTATATATAGCTTTACTTTTTCTTTCTTTATTTTTTTTTTATATCCACTCTCACTTTTTTTTCAAATTAACCTTCCTGCAACCTAAAGGGAACAACTTTATCACAAAGCAATCATCTTTATAACTTTTCCAGTTTAAATGAGGCAATTTTTATCATATATTTATATATATCTTTACTTTTTCTTTCTTTATTTTTTATATTCTCTCTCTCTCTCTCTCTCTCTCTCTCTCTCTCTCTCTCTCTCTCTCTCTCTCTCTCTCTCTCTCTCTCTCTCTTTTCAAATTTAACCTTCCTGTAACCTAAAGGGAACACTTTATCACAAAGCAGTCATCTTTATAACTTTTCCATTTTAAATGAGGAAATTTGTACCATGTATTTACATACATCTTTACTTTTTCTTTCTTTATTTTTTTTTATATTTTCTCTCTCTCTTTTATTTTCAAATTTAACCTTCCTGTAACCTAAAGGGAACAACTTTATCACAAAGCAATCATCTTTATAACTTTTCCAGTTTAAATGAAGCAATTTATAGAAAAAACAAATCATCTCGATGTCTTTCTTTATATAAATGGAGCAATTTATCACGACGCATTCTTCCCAATGTCTTTCACACTTTAAATGGGACAGTTTAACACAAAGAATTTTCTTTTCTTTTTTTTTATCTTCTGCAATTTATATGCGACCTTCTTCCTGATACCTTTGTCTCCATAGAGACCATGCAACAAACTTGCCTTCCTTTGTATCTTTTTCTGTCGAAGAATATTCATTAGAGAATATTTACATAGTGTACCATTCCTAAGGGTGCGTATCCGTAATCAATAGCCTGCTACGCACCCCTCACACGCAATCATTGCCTTTATATTATTCATAGCCTTCTTCCCACCTCGCTTTGCTTATTCTTCGTTCAGGTTTTTAGTTTTCTGGAAAAGAAAACTATTGTGCCGGCTTTGTCTGTCCGTCCCCACTTTATTCTGTCCGTATTTTTTCTGTCCGCGCTTTTTCTGTCAAAAACTACTGAAGTTAGAGGGCTGCAAATCGGTACGTTGATCATCCACTCTCCAGTCATCAAACATACCAAATTGCAGCCTTCTAGCCTAAGTGGTTTTAATTTTATCTAAGGTTAAAGTTAGCCATAATCGTGCTTCTGGCAACGATATAGGATACCCCGCCACCGGCCAGTTAAAGTTTCATGGGCCGCGCCTCACACAGCATTATACCGAGACTACCGAAAGACAGATTTATTTTCGGTGGCCTTGATTATACGCTGTAGCGGCTGTGTAGAAAACTCGATTGAGGCGAAGAAACTTCGGCGTATTTTTGACTCCTTGTCGCTGAGATGGGCAGCAATTCTAGTAAAAACGTGTCTTTTAATTTTTCAACATGCGTGAGCTGACATGTGCCAAATGAATGCTTCCCACATTTCTCTGTCGACCTTTGAATGTGTTCCTGATTTCTGACTATCGCGTAGAGACTGTCATTACTTTAACCACTGTCGATATTTCTGTATGAGTACATGCAATATGCATCTGCTCATTTTTAACTGAATTGAAGTCGAAGCCAAGACGGATAAGTGACGTATGCCGGAAATAATAACGAGAATTGCCCTTAGGAAAATAACGAGGGTTTTTATCGGTAATGACGGTGATATATGGGGGGTAATGATTCTGTGGTAATGACAGCGGGCTGTGGGGATTATATCGATCTTTCCGCTACGGCGACCGAGCGAACACTAAAATCATAACGGAAATGACGAATAGACCGTAAAATCTTCCTTGAATGGCGAATATCCTCGATGCAATGGGACCCGGCCGTAAACACGCATGTGAAGTTGATGGCAGATTTTGGACCCCCGCCCCCACCCTCCCAAAAAAGTAAAAATGCGCCGAAGCTTCATCGGAGCAATCGAGTTTTATGTACAGCCGCTACAGCGTATAATCAAGGCCACCGAAAATAGATCTATCTTTCGGTGGTCTCGGTATAATGCTATATGAGCAGCGGCCCATTAAAACTTTAACAACGGCCCGGTGGTGGCCTATCCAATACCCTTGCCAGAAGTACGATTACGGCTAACTTTAACCTTAAATAAAATAAAGACTACTGAGGCTAGAGGGCTGCAATTTGGTATGTTTGATGATTGGAGGGTGGATGATCAACATACCAATTTGCAGCCCTCTAGCCGCACTAGATTTTAAGATCTGAAGGCGGACAGGAAATTAAGGACAGAAAGAAGTGCGGACGGACAGATAAAGCCGGCACAATAGTTTTCTTTTACAGAAAACTAAAAACCTGCCAAGCCAGGAAAAACCTACGCAGATCACTCATACAATCGAGCGTAAACAATCGGCAATCAATTGCTGTAAATTAGTCTGCTACGCCAAAACAATACTAGAAAGCTTTTTATGGGATCCGAGCCACCTTCTCGTTGTCAGTGGGAATAGCCAAACAATGGATTTCAAGCTGAAAATGGCGTCAGTTGTTAAAGAGAAAGTGACGGACAGACCCTCGTGTTTCAGCTGGGAAATCTTCATGTTTATGACGAATGAACACAGAGTTACGAGAGAATAAATACTGTCTTGTTTTTATGCGAAAATCTATACTTTCATCGAGCGAATCTTCAGTTTTTAGTTTTCTGTAAAAGAAAACTATTGTGCCGGCTTTGTCTGTCCGTCCGCACTTTATCTTGTCCACACTTTTTCTTTCCGCCCTCAGATCTTAAAAACTACTGAGGCTAGAGGGCTGCAAATTGGTATGTTGATCATCCACCCTCCAATCATCAAGCATACCAAATTGCAGCCCTCTAGCCTCAGTAGTCTTTATTCTATTTAAGACTAAAGTTAGCCATAATCGTGCTTCTGGCAACACGGCATCATACCGAGACCACAGAAAGATAGATCTATTTCCGGTGGCCTTGATTATATGCTGTAACGGCTATACAGAAAACTCGATTGCGCCGAAGAAACTTCGGCGCATTTTTTACTTGTTTTTAAAAGATTTTTGCGCTTATTAACCACTTGGTGGAAGATAGTCTTACCATACATTTGAAACGAATGTATTATTGGTAATTGATGAAAATATATGAAAGAATAACGTAATTTTTATTAGGAATGATCTGCATATTATCCTTTCAGCTTGATAAGTTTTACCTATAAAATATTTTTCCTTTTTTATTGTTTTAATATTACGGTAATACTTTTTTTTATACCATTTTACCTTCATTTACTTTTTGTACTAGTTTATAATTTTCCTTTTTCATAATTTTATCAATTTGATTATTTATTTTCTTAGTTTATCATTTTAACCTTAATAAGTTTTACTTATCAAATATTTTTCCCCGTTTTTATTGTTTAAATATTACGGTAATACTTTTTTTTATTCCATTCTACCTTCATTTATTTTTTTTTACTATTCTATAATTTTCCTTTTACATTATTTTATCAATCTGACTATGTAATTATTTCCTTACTTTATCATTTTGTTATTTTAATAACTTTTTAAAATTTTTATTTTACTATTTTCTTGAATCATTTCTCTAAGCTAACTGTCTATTTCCACGACATTCTCTGACCTACACAAACCAGAACAAGATTCATGACCACGCCACGCATAAATTTGATGGCGACAGAGACATTTCTTTCTTTAAACCATGTATTGTTCACGCATTCGTCTGTTTATGGCCCCAGCGATGATTCCAGCATAGCACACGTCATGAGCCTAAAGAAGATGTGTCAATAAGGGTGGTTGTGGCTTGACCCAGATGGCTATGTGATTGGGGCTTAGGTTACGCAACTCGTATTGCTGATTTTGACTCGCTATAATTGGGTATGTCGAAAAGGAAGATATAGATTTAATATTTATAATGTTTTGTACTGTGTTCATTGTTCGTTATTTGTTCTATGAATAGAACTCTAACTTATGGATACAATATATTCGTGTGTGTATGTATGTGTATATATATATATATATATATATATATATATATATATATATATATATATATATATATATATATATATATATATATATATATATATATATATATATATATATATATATATATATATATATATATATATATATATATATATATATATATATATATATGAGTGTGTGTGTGTTTGTGTATGAGTGGGGAGAGAGAGAGAGAGAGAGAGAGAGAGAGAGAGAGAGAGAGAGAGAGAGAGAGAGAGAGAGAACATGTAAACCAACTTCTTTCCTAAAGATGGAAATCAGAAAAACCTAAATAAAATTAGATATTATTTATAGCAACCGAGTGGAAGCCTCCATCTTCGGTCCATTCAATTCGTGTGTAAAAAAAATGTTCTTTTAAAAGCTACTCGCTCTCTCTCTCTCTCTCTCTCTCTCTCTCGGTCCTCGGACCACGAACCAAACGCTACAGATAAACAAGTTTTGGGAGCGTTCTTTGCATATTTCGGCCGTATCTTTTTCCTGAGTACTAAGTCTCTGCCATTTTCCAGTTGAGAGAACATAATATATATATATATATATATATATATATATATATATATATATATATATATATATATATATATATATATTTTGGGGTACATTTTTATGTCTGTGGTATTTATTCGCAGATGGGTATTCGTCCGTGTATAAAGGATTGCTTTGCATTTCTTTCAATGACAGTTAACTAATATATATATATATATATATATATATATATATATATATATATATATATATATATATATATATATATATATATATATATATCCAAATGATATTTATTCGCAGATGGGCATTTGTCCCTGCATAAAAGATTCATTTGCATTCTCTTTAGTGCTAGTTAACTAATATTTATTTCCATTTGGAATAAGTTTATTGATAAGAAAATATTTGAGAGATGATTTTTTGTGGGGTATATTTTCCTAGCTGTGGTATTTATTCGTAGATGGACCATTTGCCCGTGCCCAAAGAGATTCATTTACATATGCTTCAGTTGTAATTAACTAAGATTTATATCCTTATGAAGTGAGATTACTGGTATGACAGTTTTCATTGAATTTTTCTTGATTTTTTGTTACTTATTTTCAATTGCTGCATTCCCCTTATCGAGGCAAATTAATGATATTGTTTCTTTGTCGGACTGCAAGAAATCAAAGTCATGATTATACCATCTATATCTCACCGATTCAGGAGAAATTTTCTATGCACTGCTGAATTGCCAAAACCTGTGCGAAGACACCAAAACTTACCGTTTCATTTGATCTTTTTTAGGAATAATAAATTACTGAAATCCGATAGAACTCGCTCACGCCAGTAAGCCCACTAAAATATGGAAAACCCTCTCCAGTATGCACGGAAGATCTCTCTGCCGAATAAATTTTCTTGGTGCAATGGATAATCTGTTTGGAGTTTAAATGTCTTGTCTGCATTAATGATAACATAATTTCTCTTCTAGTAACTTTCAAAGGGTATTTAAGCAAGGAAAATCCGTTACTTTGTAACTCGATCTATTACTGAAAATCTACAAGGAATGGAGTATATATCTAAGGACATGATAGATCTTCGTTCTTGTTTATCAATTTCTTTTTAATTTTCCAATGCTCGAGTTTCTCGAAAAATATACAGGACACGAATATAGTTCCTGTATATATTTAACTAGAGGCCTCTTGATATCTGACTGCAGTAAGTAACTGTTTACTGAGAGTTATTAATATGTTGACCATTTATCATTCGTTTTAATCAATCAGTGATAAAGGGCTTCGGTGACATAAGAACACTTTGATGAATAATTAAATCAAATGTCTACTACGTCTTGCTAAAGTGTTTACATCCTTCACGTCAAATACTTATGAATATCAAGTAAAAGAACTATTTTAATTCCTAATATTATTAGTATCTCTATTCACTCATCATCAACAAATTCAATGAATATTAAATCTAAAAACTATTTTTATTCTTACTACTATTTCTCTTCTCATCCACTCGTCATTAACAAGTACTGATAGATATTAAGTATAAAAACTATTTTCATTATTACTACTATTTCTGTTTACAATAACTCATCATCAACAACTACTGATGAATCTTAAATCTAAAAATAATTTTCATTCTTAGCATTATCACTATTTCCATTCATTAATCTTAAAATAAAACGACGAATATTAAATCTAAAACTATTTTTATTCTTACTATTATTTCTATTTCCATCCACTCATCATCAACAAATATGATGAATATTAAATCTAAAAACTACTCTTATTCCTACCATTATTTCTATTTCCATCCACTCGTCATTAGCAAGACCCGCTCAGAAACAAATCCTCTGACTATTTTCCTCATAAAGAAAAAAAGAAAAAAAAAAAACCAGGAGTAACAGGAAATTACTCCTCAGTACCCCCTTCCTTTTTATTGCCCTCTCCTCCGGATGCCCCTCTGACCGTTCCTTTATTTGTTGCTCCTTAGCACGAAGGACTTAATTTATCCTGCACGAGGGTGCCATAAAAATGTATGAGTGGCGCTTACACAACTGGAGAGGGATCATTTCTGTATTACCCTCTCTGTTAATTGAGGAGTTACGCTTTTCTTGTGTGTGTTTTCTTTGGCTCTTTAATCTGCATTTTATTTTTTATTTTCTTTTAATTATTACTCGATTTTATTCTATATTTCCTTTTGCTTTTATTTCGACAGAAGACTCTCGTTTGGGCGGTCTTTTCATATGCAAAAAAATAAATTTACTATTTTGCCATATATAGGCTTCAGAGTACTTCTTTTAATTTTTTTTTTTATTTCTACTGAAGATTATCTTGCTTGCATGTAGCTTTCTTCCATGGAAAAGAAATTACCATCAAGTCGGTGCAAGCCTGAATATTTTATATATAACAATTTCTCGAAACTGTTCTTTATTTATTTATTTGTTTATTCATCTATTTGTTTATTAATTAATTTAATTTTTGAGTATGAAGGCCCTGTTATTTCCAGATATGGAATCATATT
>NC_089765.1:16268820-16286320 GCF_040412425.1 Macrobrachium rosenbergii | reverse complement strand
CACACACACACACACACACATATATATATATATATATATATATATATATATATATAAAGAGAGAGAGAGAGAGAGAGAGAGAGAGAGAGAGAGAGAGAGAGAGAGAGAGAGAGAGAGACACACACACACAGCTTTAACATACGCACGAACACCACGATAAATCACGCCGTGATACTTTTCTAAGAAGCAAGAAATTTATATCAGTATCAGCGTGTTAGTGCTTGCTCTTGTAAGCACATCGATCAAACTGTCAAACATGTTAATATACATTTAAGGATAATGTATGATGCATGAATCATACGTTTCAAGCCCTGTTTATTTCTGGTATCTAACCACAAAAGCAGAATTAACTTAAAAAAAAAAAAATAAGTCTCCACGTCTTTCATACTTCAATGAATAAATTTATGGGTCACGGCCCTAATGAAAATATAATTGAATGTGACTGACGTTTAGTTTTTAATTGTCATGTCATAATCAAAGTGACATCATGCCTTTCAAGTCTCTCTTGATCTCATGACTAAAATTAAACAGATTATACTTTAATCAGGCAATTAATTCCTAAATATAATGGAACGTGCAACTGAGTTTCTACAGATTTATAAAAGGATTAAGGCACATTTATCAAAGTGAGACGAGAATATTGTGAATGTCATTTTTGTACTCACCAACATCTATTTTCATTTCGATGACAGGCAAGAGGAAGAAATGTCTCTCTTACGAATTTCCAGGACACTCTTCTGATTGCCATTTCGAACCTGGAAAAGAAAACAAGAGATCCGTTAGTGACAAATGTGTGTCCCTATCTATGGAGTCAATATCTAGACCCTAATCTTATAAAAAACCAAGTCAAAAATGCCCTGAAGTTTCATCCACGTAATCGAGTTTTCTGTACAGCCACTACAGCGTATAATCAAGGCCACCGAAAACAGATCTATCTTTTGGTGGCCTCAGCATAGTGTTGTATGAGCGTGGCCCATTAAAATTTAACCACGGCCCCGGCGGTGGCTCCTCCTTTATCGTTGCCAGAAGCACGATTATGAATAACTTTAACCGTAAATAAAATAAGAACTACTGAGGTTAGAGGGCTGCAATTTGGTATGGTTGATGATTGGAGGGTGGATGAGCAACATACCAATTTGCAGCCCTCTAGCCTCAGTAGTTTAAAAGATCTGAGGGCTGACAGAAAAAGCGCGGACGGACAGACAAAACCGGCACAATAGCTTTCTTTTACAGAAGACTAATAGTCTGGAGAGATTTAAATGAGATATCACGAATGACTGGCCACTACCTAGGACAGACGACCTCGACAGTGATCACCATTCTGCAAATGGGGTTCGTTCACTCTCTGTTGAGCACTGTCAAGATCCCCATTAGCTGAAAGTCAATCCATCATTTTTTAAGTACTTGCCAGCTTATTTTTTTTTTACTCCAAAGTATCAGGAGACAGCTATACCAAGCGCCCATCAATTTCACGGAAAGTGATTCCAAATAGTCAGCATTTCTTCGATCGTGCTGCTTGAAAGGTCTGAATGTCATCGCGGTAAGTGGCGGGAAAGTGACATAGAAGCCCATTAGGAAAATTGGGGAAGGCTGTAACTGTGTGCTGTCTATGGAGCAAAAAAAAAAAAATAAATAAATTATGTGTATTGGTACTTCACGTTATTGTGGGTAGTTTAGAATCGTTTACCAGGATAACATGAAGTTATATAGCCGTAATTTCAAAGGTACTGATATTAGACAGCCAGGTAGCAACATCTGTCAAAATCATACCTGTTTTATTGCTTCTCACAGATCGAGATTAGGGAAGGCTTGAAACTGTGTGCCTTTTATGGGGCAAAAAACTGAAAATGAGAAGTGAAATACTTATCAGTATCGTTGACAATTGAAAGTCATTTTCAAGGGTATAAGACCATTTCCATAGTGCCAAAAGATTTGATTTTAGATAAGCATGTGGTATATTTATCAAAATCAAGATACCAGTTTTATAAGTTAATGAATATATATGTTGCAGATATGGTGACTGACATTGTCAGTGAAATGTGGCGGCACCGTGGGTTATGATATTATGATACTCTTAATGCATTGGTTACTATGATCAGCTACAACTGAACACTGAATTTTCCATCGTAATTAAAATGATCTATATCATTATGAAACATGGGTAAGATAACTGAGTACCAGAGAGATATTACAAAATAAAAATGCAATATTCTATTTATAAAAGGCCTCATAAATATCAGTAATACTGAAATAAGCCATCACATAAGACGTGTTAGTAATTACTAGTAAAACCCACTGGAAAATTACACTTTCTAAAAATTGAATGTTGATGTAAATTTCAATGTTTTGAAAATTCTACCCTCCGCGAGCATTCATGACGCTTAGGCGTAGGTTTTCCACGAAATGGGGAGAAACAAGTGCTTAGACTTCTATTCAGAAACGAAAAATTTGACCCTTCTTTCGAGGCGAGTAATTGATGGCGTATTTTCCTTCCGGAATAATCTGTTATTTCATTTCACCCCCAAGGAATTGAGGAAATCCCAGAGCGGAAATATTAATAGAGTATTTGCAGCATCAAAGGATGGCAGAGGTCGTTAATGGGAAATTTCTTCTTGGCTTGATACCTGGAATAGAGAATTATGATCTTGCCGTTACGAATTAATAGGACGAACGAGTAGCAGACGCCATTTAGCGCCTGGGTGGCAAGCCTTCTACGACGTTCCAATAACGGGACGGCTTTCCTCGGGTAAATTATCTCCCTCTGAAAGACTCAGATTAAAATGTCGTCGTTTTCTTTTGAAGAATAAGATTTGGAAGGGTCATCAGTATTACGTGATTTAATATCGTACGCTAGGGAGATAGCATAAGCAATCTAGCCGTTTGGGCTTTATTCATAAAATATCAAATTATAAGAAGGTTTTAATTTAGAAATTTGAAAGTTTATATCATATATATGTATATATATATATATATATATATATATATATATATATATATATATATATATATATATATATATATAAATATATATATATATATATATATATATATATATATATATATATATATATATATATATATATATATATATATAGAGCTTGAAGAGAAAATGAGAACAGAAGACTGCCAAGTGGCTTTCGCGTTATTGGGTCAAACCTCCTAGTGACCTAACCTTGAGTAAGTGTGTAAACAACGGAGCACTTGGGAGTCTTCTGTTTTCGTTCACGTTTCTGGGTATTGCCGATACTTAGTCATCCCACGTGGCATTCTTCCTTCAACTATATATATATATATATATATATATATATATATATATATATATATATATATATATATATTCGAACTCATGGACAAGTTGTTTTTATAAACAACGATCAAACGCTGGATGTTAAAACCATTCACAATTAATTAGCTATCAAATAAGAAAATGACAGAAAAAAAGTGTATTTATTCATGCATTTATAAATCATTTTAATATAAAGCAAGTGGAAGACAGGAAAAAATTGCATTTAGTGTTAAAATAAGTGAAATATGAAATATTCATTACAAGGCTGCAAATCTGGGTCAGAGTTCTCAGGGCATCTTTTTCAAAGGAAGCTCTTACCATATTTAGCTCATTCAGTTTTCTCTGAAGCTTCAATCATCTACAAAATATATATATATATATATATATATATATATATATATATATATATATATATATATATATATATATATATATATATATATATATATATATATATATTTCTCTTTTTCTTCTTCTTCTTTTTCTTTCTTTCTTTTTTTTGAAAATGTAGAAAAAGTTATACGCATCAAGAACAAAATACATTTTTGTCCTTTTCGATGATATACGAAGGTTTGGTTTTATTCTTTTTTTTATTTTCCAATTTCATTTTACATCATCTTTCGCCGTCATTGTCGTTAATGGAAAAACAATCATGAAACGTTCACCTCATTTATATTATATATTTTTTTTGCAGTCACAGTCGTTAATGCAAACAGAACATGAAATGTTCAGTTCATTGATTAACGTATTACATTTGTTATTTTCTCTGCGACTTATGAAGCGTCGTGGGCGCAGAACTCTCAATACTTCACGGAAAAGCAAATGAGGTTGAACGCAACGCCCTCATTTACCTAAAAATATACATTCAGATCGAAAGACCTAAAAGGCTCTTTCTTCTTTGAAGTCCAGCGGGGCAGTTCCTTGAGGAATATGTGGGCGAGTGATCCCTTCGGTGTTTTGTCTATATTTTTACTTGATGTTTGCGTCCTGCACCAACCTTTCTATTCTTGGTGATTATAAATATACCAAGTGTTCTTTTATACCAAGTCTGGTCTTTCATATTCTACGATTAATATTCTCTGTGGTCGGGGAAAGATTAATATGTTGTCTCGTTCTCCCCTCACTTTTAAAATTTTTTTGTTTTTGTTTTTTGCAAATATCTTTACTCTGTTTTTTTTTATATGCATTCATACTTTCATAAATGTCAGAGAGAGAGAGAGAGAGAGAGAGAGAGAGAGAGAGAGAGAGAGAGAGAGAGAGAGAGAGAGAGGGTAGAATCATGATACTTTTGCACATACTTGCAAACATTTTTAGAGAGAGAGAGAGAGAGAAAGAGAGAGTAGGATCACGATACTTTAGAACATACTTATATTTTAGAGAGAGAGAGAGAGAGAGAGAGAGAGAGAGAGAGAGAGAGAGAGAGAGAGAGAGAGAGAGAGAGAGAATAGCTACACTATTTTTGAGCCCACATACATACACACATTTCAAAGAGAGAGAGAGAGAGAGAGAGAGAGAGAGAGAGAGAGAGAGAGAGAGAGAGAGAGAGTAGTTACACTACTTTTGAGCGCACATCCATACACACATTTCAAAGGGAGAGAGAGAGAGAGAGAGAGACAGAGAGAGAGAGAGAGAGAGGTGGGCACCCTGTCACACCTCTTTAACACAAGTGACACGGCAAATTCAGGTCAGCGTTTCAGGACAAAGTATGAGAGCCGGGAGAAAAAAAAATTTAATATCGGCTCCAATAACAGAGTATTTACATCGTGGAAAATACAGTCCCTGTTTTTGATGTCAGCTCCTCCTTGAACAACACAAGAGAACATCAAAACACGAGGCCAATCTTTGCACCAAATAATTCCCTTCTCTTTGTGGTAATGTTTCTGTCAGGCTAGTCTGTGTTTGGATGTAGTTTAAGTGAATCGGTTTTTGTGGAAAGATTGAAACCAGTAGAATTATGGGACTTTGTATGTGGTGTTTTGTTATGGTAAGTGAATTAAGTTTGCTTTAGAAAGTGGGGTCAGGAAAGTGAAGTTGCCTGTGAATGTCAGAGTTAAAATATATATGCATATATATATATATATATATATATATATATATATATATATATATATATATATATATATATATATATATATATATATATATATATATATATACATATATATATATATATATACATATATATATATATATATATATATATATATATATATATATATATATATATATATATATATATATATATATATATATATATATAGTGTGTCTGTGTGTTTGAATTATGAAATGTTACAAATTTCCTCCTTAACATTTCACGTGGGCTTATTATTTTTATCTGTTATTTTACTTTGCTATTTTCATTTACTCTGTGTATGAATTTTCCTAGAATATGTATGTATGTACACTGGTAGTGAACATTTAGCTACAGCATGGCCTAATTTACATACATATTCATATTCAATATATTAGGCTGATGTTAAACGAAAACGTTATTTCACTTCATATAGCACTTTCTAAATTAACATAAAATTACTATACATCCATACATATCCTGTATACTCATGTGAGTATATATATATATATATATATATATATATATATATATATATATATATATATATATATATATATATATATATATATATATATATATATATATATAGATAGATAGATAGATAGATAGATAGATAGATAGATAGATAGATAGATAGATAGATAGTGTGTGTGTGCATGTATGTATATATACATTATATGTATATATATATATATATATATATATATATATATATATATATATATATATATATATATATATATATATACTGTATAAACTAAACTTATAAATACAAACAGGATCTAGAAAAGGCTCCTAGTTCCACTTCCCCTCTAAAGCTAGCTTATTCTCCCGAAGGCTCTGTTGGTTTTATCATCACGTATAATGTACTTCGGTGGCATTTAGGCCTATGGCGAGGTTTAGAAAATATTAAAGGGCTTCCTTTGGCGGCTGAGCCTTTGGGAAGTATGAATAATTGCTGGGGAAACTCCACCGATACAGAAATGTTTGTGGTTTCTCTCGGCGGAGGAAGAGTAAAGGGAATAAATAGAGGAATGACGTAAGTGAAGGGGATAGAAGGAATAGAAGAGAAAGCCAAGGATTATTTCAGACAATACAACAAGTGGCGAGGTCGTATCAAGGACAAGGGTCTGGTATTCAGTCTGGTATTCAGTCTCTTTCTGCTTCGGAGTTCGATCAGTTTGGATGTTTGAGAATTGGAATTCTTAAAAAAAAAAAAAAAGTGCCAACTTAACCCGAGGTCATCACCTATCCAGGCATATACGTATACAGATATCTTTGTCTTACATTCAAAGAAAGTGAGTTACTTAGAGAGAGAGAGAGAGAGAGAGAGAGAGAGAGAGAGAGAGAGAGAGAGAGAGAGAGAGAGAGAGAGAGAGAGAAACAGGAAAGGGGGTTAGTTATGATCATGAAGTTGTACCTACAACTGATGAGAAGATCAATTTTAAAATTATTAAACTTATCTTTTGCATTTATGAGAGAGAGAGAGAGAGAGAGAGAGAGAGAGAGAGAGAGAGAGAGAGAGAGAGAGAGAGAGGAAGTTGAGTTAGTCACGATCTGGAAGACGCATTTCCTAGCGAAGAAAATCTAGATTACTTTAAAAATGAATAAACGGATCTTTCCTATTTGCGACAGAGAGAGAGAGAGAGAGAGAGAGAGAGAGAGAGAGAGAGAGAGAGAGAGAGAGAGAGAGAGAGAGATTCGGGCGCTCAAGTACACTTCTCTTTATCGTTATCGATCCGTCAAATTAGGTCGCCATCCAAGAACAATATATAAATCGAGGGGGGGGGAAAATCATTATCGGTTCCAATAACAGTTTGTTTAGCCGTAATACAATTCCACGTGTTTGATGCCCTTTTCCAACTGAATGATAAAAGAGAGTCATCAGTTGATAGCTTTCACCTTTGCATCATTGATAGTTAGTGATGTAACCGAATCGATTACCGCGAGAAGGTTAAAAACAAGTTATAAATATATTTTGTGAAAAATGTTTTCGGTTTGTGACAGAATGGACTTCATTTAGAGAATCTATGACTGTTTTATGTAAATGTAAGGTTATGTTAAATGAGAGAAAATGTTTATTGTTATTATTTGGGTCATGTTTGCTAGTCAGGATAAAATGCGGTCTACTGTTTTAGCAATTATTGCATAATGATGTTATTTTTCAGTAAAAAAATAAATACAATTTTGTGCAACACAATGTTAGATGTTAAATAACAAGATAGAGTAATTACATGCTCCCCATAAAAGAAAAATATAAATGGATAAATAAACATGTAAATATATATATATATATATATATATATATATATATATATATATATATATATATATATATATATATATATATATATATATATATATATATGTATATATATGTATATGTATATATATGTATATGTATATATATATATATATATATATATATATATATATATATATATAGTGTAAATAAACAAATAAATAAGTAAAGAAACAAACAAATAATTAAAAAAAGCCTAAGAGCATAGTGGAATTAATCTTTGCATCTATGGTATTAGAGACACACAAAGAGAGAGATCGACCACTTTTAAACCACTGCACAAAACAATTTAAATCTTTGAAAATAAAGTTAGCTGACGCCCTACCCGCTGTAGCCGTGCTCACAATATACCGACAATATTCGATAAAAGACGAGTGATACTGGTATAAGTGAGGGAGAGGTGTGGGAGAAGTGAGGAAGGACAGGAGATTGTTGGAGGCTGATGGTGGGGGGAAAAGCCCCAGGACTGGATTGAAGAAAATGAGAGAGTTTAGCGAAGACAATGGGTCTGGGATCAGTTCGCTTGATGGCGGGAGGAGGGAAGAAAGGGAGTGGATTGTGGGGGAGAGAGAGAGAGAGAGAGAGAGAGAGAGAGAGAGAGAGAGAGAGGGGGAAAGGTGTATCTAAAAGTCGTAGAAAAATTGTTGCAGACAGAGAGAGAAAAGTTATGTCTAAAAGTAATGAAAAAGAGAGAAGAGAGAGAGAGAGAGAGAGAGAGAGAGAGAGAGAGAGAGAGAGAGAGAGAGAGAGAGAGAGAGAGAGGAAAGGTGCATGTAAAAATCCTAGAAAAAGTGTTGCAGAGAGAGAGAGAAAAAACGTTATATCTAAGAGTAATGAAAAAGAGAGAGAGAGAGAGAGAGAGAGAGAGAGAGAGAGAGAGAGAGAGAGAGAGAGAGAGAGAGAGAGAGAGAGAGGTGTATCTAATAAAAAATGTTGAAGAGGGAGAGAAAAGGTATATATAAAATTCATAGAGAGAGAGAGAGAGAGAGAGAGAGAGAGAGAGAGAGAGAGAGAGAGAGAGAGAGAGAGAGAGAGAGTAAAACTAAAATCACAGATAGAAACAAAAAGTATATCTATAGAGGGAAAAAAACGGTTGACATTAGTCGGGGGAGAGAGAGAGAGAGAGAGAGAGAGAGAGAGAGAGAGAGAGAGAGAGAGAGAGAGAGAGAGACAGACAGACAGACAGACAGACAGACAGACAGACAGACAAAGAAGATATACCTATAACCCAAGAGAAAAAAAACACTGACATAAGAAAAAATAAGAAAAAAAATAGAACCCACAAAATGAAAGGCATTTTGCCAACAAATGACTGAATAGTGGGAAAAGGTGTGCCAGTTACACCTGCTCAAGCCATTAAGTAAGGTATAAATTACGGGAGAAGCACCAGAAAGATAATGACAAGTATAGGAAGATATAAAGACGAAAAGAAATAAAAGGAATTGAGAAAAGGAGATGTTGAATATAAGGAAGGAGATGATTTTAGGAATTAAAAGGAATCATAATGAAGTAGTAGAAGGCTGAAATCTAAATAGGAATTGTGAAAAGAGATATTAAATACAAGGAAGGAGATGATTTTAGGAATTACCAGGAATCATAATGATGTAGTAGAAAGCTGATATGTGAAAAGAACTTAATATAGAAAATCAGCAAAATGAAATACAATAAAATAGAAATTCTCTACTTACGTACTTAACGTTAAGTTTAGAACCACATCTGCATTGCGTAATTCACACAATGAATTGGAATTCTTACTGATAAATTTCTAATTAATGTTTGTAAAAAAAATGCAATAATATCTATAAAATTCTAATTTCTACAATTTTTTCTAAAGCGATTGGCAAAGGAAGACAGATAACAGCAGACGAAAAGATATATATATATATATATATATATATATATATATATATATATATATATATATATATATATATATATATACATATATATATATATATATACATATATATATATATATATATATATATATATATATATATATATATATATATATATATATATATATATATATATATATATATAGAGAGAGAGAGAGAGAGAGAGAGAGAGAGAGAGAGAGAGAGGAGTAATTCTAAAATCTAGAAAAAAAGGTTGACGTTTGAGGTGAAAAGACAGATCAATAGTACAGAGAGAGAGAGAGAGAGAGAGAGAGAGAGAGAGAGAGAGAGAGAGAGAGAGAGAGAGAGAGAGAGAGAGAGAGAGAGAGAGATTCTAAAATCCAGGAGAAAAGTTGACATTGGACGTGGAAAAGATAGATCAATAGATAGACAGATATAAAGAGAGAGAGAGAGAGAGAGAGAGAGAGAGAGAGAGAGAGAGAGAGAGAAAGGCCTGGGGTAAGCAGGGGAGTGTCGTGTAGGAACGGGGGAAGGGGTGGGGTGAGGGCTGGCTGGCAGAGTTCAAACATTTCCACTTGAAAGGAACTTTTTTTTTGGGGGAGTTTTTTTTTTTTACCCTCTTCGACCCGGTTGAATCCTTGATGGTGTATCAAGTTACTTCATCCAACTCACGTGTGCGATCGCTCTCACTTTCCCAGAGATCTCTGCCATTTCACCAGGGGGGGACGGCGACTATGGCAATTTCATGGAAGTCCATTCTACTTCATAAAAGGCTCCGGCACTCAGGGAGGGAGAGTCGCGGAGGGTACGGAACGGCTCGACTCTACGAGAGAAATTTTAACCGTTTCATTTGTTCTTCAAAAAGGGAGGTTTTAGAGGTGTGTCCACTTTTACATCTGGGACTATGGAGGTTATTTAATGTCATTCCAATCTTAAACAGTTTTTTTGTTTTCAAAACGTTCGACTTACATAGTTTTCATTTCTATTTTTTTTCAGCTCGACTCCACGAGAGAAATTTTAACCGTTTCATTTGTTCTTCAAAAAGGGAGGTTTTAGAGGTGTGTCCACTTTTACATCTGGGACTATGGAAGTTTTTTAATGTCATTCCAAGCTAAAATAGTTTTTTTTCTGTTTTCAAAACGTTCGACTTACATAGTTTTCATTTCTATTTTTTTAAGCTCGACTCTACGAGAGAAATTTTAACCGTTTCATTTGTTCTTCAAAAAGGGAGGTTTTAGAGGTGCGTCTACTTTTACCTCTGGGACTATGGAGGTATTTTAATGTAATTCCAAGCCTATATAGCCTTTTTTTAACGTTCAACTTACGTGGTTTTACTTTCTTTCTAGTGTGTTTAGAACGTCTGTGAAATAGATCTTTACATTTCTGTTGCTTATTAATTTCATAGTAATGTATGTTAGGAAAAATACGGCAAATAAATATCAATAAGTTTTTTTGCTTATTTTTCAGACATTACCGTATTAAAATTTAGATGTTTATTCTTTAAAATGAATACCATGGGTTTCACACGATCAAAATAACTGTCTCTGCTATTAAAGTTTACTTAGTATGACCCCAAACTATATATATGTATATGTATATATATATATATATATATATATATATATATATATATATATATAGATAGATAGATAGATAGATAGATAGATAGATAGATAGTTTGTAACAAATATCCGTATCATAACTTTTCGTTTTCGTTTTTTATTCTCAATACTCATTTGATGAAATCCAACTATATTTAATCGCACTTGTATCTTAGGATACGCCACTTATCTCGAAAAAAGCTATAATAATAATAATTATGTAAAATCATCTTTTCACTGGAAATTCAATTACAATTACAATCTCCGCTGTCTGACATATCGCACCCTAAAGGTAACACGAAACTTACGTAACAAGGAGAGAGAGAGAGAGAGAGAGAGAGAGAGAGAGAGAGAGAGAGAGAGAGAGAGAGAGAGAGAGAGAGAGAGAGAGAGAATTTTCATTCTAGGAAATTTCCTTATCAATCGTCTAACTGTGTTTGATGTCCTCTGATGTGAGATACTCGCTCGGTCTTCAAGCGACCTTCTGTGATTCTAACTGGAAGTGTTCTCGTCGAGATAAGGCAGAAGAAGAAGAAGAAGAAGAAGAAGAAGAAGAAGAAGAAGAAAGGAGGTGGGATCGAGAGACGCGATGATAAAGGAGGGATATTTAGACGAGAATGGGAGAGTATCAAGTGCTTGTGAGAGATAAAATGATGGAGAGAGAGAGAGAGAGAGAGAGAGAGAGAGAGAGAGAGAGAGAGTTAGTCGGTAAATATACAAAGGGTGGGAGAGGAGGATTTGGGAGAGAAGGGGCGGTAAACGAGGCCTATCAAAATGAAAGAAAGAAATATTTGTACCCTCTGGAAAGGAGAAAGTTGAGTAAAAGCTGGAAACGTGCCTGGAAAACAGTGACCATTAAACGAATTATGAAGTAACAGTGAAATTGAGATGAGAAAATCCTATTGAAGTTCATAAGTAAAATATATAACAAAGTAAAAATAGACGTTATAAGGTAAAATAAGTAAAACTGACAATGAAAAAAAAAACATTAACAAAATATCGAGAAATTGAATAATACTTTATGCAAAACATATTTAGGCACCATATAACTCCTAGCAGCGTCTAAAACTTACCAGAATAGTTTGGTATATTAAATGTATTGGAAAATGGTATTAGATTTTAAAATAAACAACGAAGCTTTTGATACGTTCAAGGGAATCGAAATATATTAGCATGTTATTACTTACTCTGCTCCAGACTTATAGGAAGCTATGGATGATAGTACATGACTTGGATAGACAGCTATACAGTTTAAAAGAGAGAGAGAGAGAGCCAGAGAGAGAGAAACTGTAAACTATGTTACCTAAATCATAAACATTTTACTTAAGGCCAACAGCAAATTAAGTAATCTTTGAAACATTTCAACAAGAAACAAAAAAAAAAGTAAGTTAAACAAGAACATAAAACGAAATCTTGAGAATTATATATCCAGTACAACACAAAAAAGGGTGAACTATGATGTTTTCGTCTCGAAACAACTTCAGTGCTTTAGAAAATACATTTCTCCTAATGGTTTTCTTCCAGCCCCGGATATCCTGCGAAAGTGCTCTTAGCAATTACAGTATTATAAAAAATTGTTTTCTCTCTAAACTTATTTAGTTTATTGTTTTTTTTGTGTTGACTTTACGTATTAGAGATTCATTCTGGCTATTAGGACTTTGGGAATTCATTCACAAATGCCATAATTTGTCTTAATCACTACGATATTGGACAGAAAAATGAAAAGGGTCAATTCAGTTTAATTTCTTATACCTTAATAGTCTCCCTGAGACTGTCGTGCAATTGAAGCCTAAAAAATTCAAGCGATGATGCATTACTGCTAAAACAATTGTCCTTGTATCGTACTTACATTTCCTATCTATTTATTTATCAGTTTGTTAATTTTTTTTTATTTTCCAATACTAATCTCTTTTCTAATTGCATTTCCCATTCTGTTGTTTTTTTTTCAAATAAACACCATATTCGTTGGAAGCTTGAATTTAAAATCAATGGGACCTGTGGGTTTGTTCCATATGAATAGGGTTCATCTTCTGAATGATAATAATAATAATAATAATAATAATAATAATAATAATAATAATAATAATAATAATAAATTATTATTATTATTATTATTATTATTATCATTTCTAGGAAATGGCCCCTGTGGGCTTGTTCCAAACGAATAGAGTTCATCTTCTGAATAATAATAATAATAATAATAATAATAATAATAATAATAATAATAATAATAATAATAACAATTCAAAATCTCTCTCTTTCAGGTAACATGGATTAAAAAGGACGAGGACCACTTACTCACTGCTGGCGGACAGGTTTACTCCTCAGAGGCGAGATACTCAGTCACACACGAGAGACAGAAAAAGGTGAGTTAACTCGAGGACCAGGTGGGAACTTTTTTTAGGGGGGTTACAGGAACCAAGACTGTATGTGTCTTGTAAGAGCGTGAGAGGCTGTGCTTAGAATCTTAAGGTATTCCACACATGTGCAAGTTCTGTACAGTCACACATGCACATGGAATCACACACACACACACACATATATATATATATATATATATATATATATATATATATATATATATATATATATATATATATATATATATATATATATATATATCGTGTGTTGGCATCACAACAACAACAACAAAAACTGCAAGACTCAAGACTCCCCTGACCCACTAGAAACAATTTCACTGAAGAGATAGCTAGCCCTCTCTCACCTTTGTTGGGGAAACAACCTGAGGAAATGGCAAGGGAAAAAAAAAACACAATTATCATTTCACCAGAAAATAACTAGTCTTCCTTTTGTTGTCGAAGTGGAGGGCGGAACTCTCTCTCTCTCTCTCTCTCTCTCTCTCTCTCTCTCTCTCTCTCTCTCTCTCTCTCTCTCTCAAGAACTGAATATTTCCGCTAATGGAACTTCGTAAGGATAATGCGAATGTTATTTCAAGAATGCTTTCGCCCCACTCGAAATGAAATGGTTACCTGGACGACATACGAAGGCTCTCGACACAATGGGAAGGTCCTTGCAAACTCCTCCTGGTTATATTATTCCGGCAGACGCTTTTTTTGGAAAATTTAGGAAGGACGATAACAAGGAAATTGAGAAGGTTTAAGAAATGCGAGGAGAAGAGGCGTTGAGATAGTGATGAATTGAAAATGGATAATTATATACATGAAACTGAGAGAAATTTGGAAAATTTAGGACGAACGATAACAAGGAAATTGAGAAGGTTTAAGAAATGCAAGGAAAAGAGGCGTTAAGATAGTGATGAATGGAAAATGGATAATTATACATGAAACTGAGAGAAGTTTGGAAAATTTAGGAAGAACGATAACAAGGAAATTGAGAAGGTTTAAGAAATGCAAGGAGAAGAGGCGTTGAGATGGTGATGAATGGAAAATGGATAATTATACATGAAACTGAGAGAAGTTTGGAAAAACTTACGAAGAACGATAACAATGAAATGGAGAAGGTTTAGGAAAACATAAGAGAAAGAGGTCGTTGAGACAATGACGAATGGAAAGTGGGCAATCATACAGGAAATAGAAAAGTTATATGAAACCCCATTACTTTTGTCTCATCTGAATCTAATTCTACATTTCAGTGTTTACGATTTCCCTAAAATTACTAATTTCCTTGTCTTTACTAAGTATTACTTCCCACATATATATTTGCTTGTTATATGGCCATGTTTCATTACCAATAAATGAAGAATGACCAGATGTACATTCAACAGCCGAGACGTATAATGCAAATGGTGAAAGACAAAATGAAAAAAAAGATGCACAAATTAGCATTCAGTGGGTAACTGTTCTCATGATAAAATATTTGGAAGTTCATTGCTTTCTTCTTTCGAAAATCATCTACGTGATTTTCATCATTGTTTTATTTCAACAGGTTCATAAAACAATCCACTTCAAGTCTGGAATCAGAGATTTATGGAAATCAAAGAGCAGTCTGCATATGTAGATGTTGCAATAGATAAATAGATTCCAAACACACTAATTAATCGCATGCTTACCTTTAAAAAAATGTAATAAAGTACTAAAGCTTTTAGTACAGGGTATTAAGATGAGAACTATTTATTTATAATTTTTTTTTATATTATTTTCTCTCAGCTTTTCCTGTTCTTCTTAACCTCTTTCCTACATTTCGTTCTGCCCAATTTAACCTCCTAAAGGTTGGTGTCTCTACGTTCCCTTTATTGTTTTACCCTTTGCCCTCTCTTCATTTATTCTTAGGCTTTCTTTTGTGTTCCTGTTTTTCTTCATTGTTCTGTTGTAACCCTAGATTTCCTTTTGTTTACTATGCTATTTTATTCACGTACAATGTACTGTTAGGGGTCGTTTATTTTATATATGTTTTCCAATGTTCTCTTCGTCGGATTGCGTTACATTCTCTGTCATCAATATTGGAATTCGTTATTTGTTCTGCATTTCTTCACTGTTACCTTAATTACTGTTTGAATTTCTTTTCGTGAAGGCTTACCTATTATATTTCTTCTGTGTTTTTATTATTTATTCCAGACGTGCTTCGTTATGTCATTAGAGTTCAGTTTTATATAAATATTTTGGTCAATTTGTCTTCTTGTGCTGACATTACAATGGACATTGAATAATAATATCTCTTGCTTAGTTATTTACTTAAATTGTCTTCCTTGATGTCTTAAATAATTTCAGTCTGCAGGATATTACAGATAACAAGAGTACGTTTCTCTACGACCATTCTTCAAAGATTTCATTCACCCAACCGTTAATAATGATAACAGATCATTATCGAATTTTAAACTTGCAAAAAAAAAAAAAAAAACACACACACACACACGCAAACTGCAGAACAAATATATTCAGGAAAACCACAAACAGTTTTGGGGCGTGATGCTCCCTCTTCATCAGTGTGGAGGCTCTAAAATGTTTTTCTACTGTATTTGGATTTCTTAAATATATTTGTTTAACTATTAATAATATCTTAAATAAGTGTTGGTGAATAATGAACTCCATTTTTTCAATTGATCTGTTTCATGCTCCCTGTTGATTGTGGAGAATCTAAGAAGTGTTTTTACTGTATTTGGATATCTTAAATATATTTGTTTAACCACTGATAATATTTTAGATAAACATTGGTAAATAATAGAATTAACCATTAATAATTTTTGAAATAAATATTGGTGAATAATGGAATCCATTTTTCCCTCGATCTATTTCACGTTCTCTGTTCATTGTGGAGACCCTAAAAAGTGTTTCTATTTTGGAATTAACCATTAATAATTTTTTAAATAAATATTGGTGAATAATGGAATCCATTTTTCCCCTCGATCTATTTCATGTTCTCTGTTCATTGTGGAGACCCTAAAAAGTGTTTCTGTTTATTTGGATATCTTAAATATATTTACTTAACCATTGGTAATATTTTCGATTAATATTGGTGACTATTGAAAACCATTTTTACCGTGATCTCTTTCAGCTGTGGGCATTATCAGTCCGGGACGTGAGGAAATCAGACGCTGGTTTGTACGAGTGTCAGCTGACGACACATCCGCCTACCTCGCTCTTCTTCACACTTAATGTTGTAGGTAAGTCTGCGGAAAAACAAGTAAGAAATGTACCGAAGTTTCTTTGGCGTAATCGAGTGTTCTGTCCAGCCGCTACAGCGTATAATCAAGGCCACCGAAAACAGGTGTCTCTCAGCGGTCTCGGTGTAATGCTGTATGAGCCGCGGACCAAGAATCTTTCACCAAGGCTTGTTGGTGGCCTGTCGTACATCGTTTGCCAGAAGCACGATTATGGCTAACTTTAACCTTAAATAAAATGAAATTTACAGAGGATAGAGGGCTGCAATTTCGTATGTTTGATGATTGGAGGGTGGATGATCAACATACCAATTTGCAGCTATCTAGCCCCTGTAGTTTTTAAGATCTGAAGCGGACAGCAAAAGTGCGGACAGACGGACAAAGCCGGCACAATAGTTTTCCTTTACAGAAAACTAAACATGAATAAAACGACTTTGGGCAGACTTGCAGACAGGCGTTGTTCTCTAGAGATAAAATATCGTAAGGGACCCATACATAAACTTCGAAGAGACGAGGTTCTCTAGAGATAAAATATCGTGAGGGACCCATACATAAACTTCGAAGAGACGAGGTTCTCTAGAGAAAAAATACCGTAAGGGACCCATACATAAACTTCGAAGAGACGAGGTTCTCTAGAGATAAAATATCGTAAGGGACCCATACATAAACTTCGAAGAGACGAGGTCTCTAGAGATAAAATACCGTAAGGGACCCATACATAAACTTCGAAGAGACGAGGTTCTCTAGAGATAAAATATCGTAAGGGACCCATACACAAATTTCGAGAAACAAGAGAAAAC
>NC_089765.1:16261320-16263820 GCF_040412425.1 Macrobrachium rosenbergii | reverse complement strand
CAGCTTCACATCCTTCTACGATGACGCCATCAGAACAGTCCTCCTGGTCATCTGGGCCACTTACACTTACGGGGAAAATTTTAGGGGATTCCTTCGGCTTTGGAATCTGCGGTGATGTGCTACTCCTAGATCAAAAGAAAATGGGTTTCTGTGTCGTCAGTAAATACGATTCAGTATTTGACTGACTTGTAGACAATAACCACTGGAAAGGTTTGCCTTTAATGTAAAGATATCCCCAGGGCTACAGACCTACACTGGAACTAAAACTCTGGGATGCTTAAGTGTGTAACAGAACATTCGCGCAGCAGAAAAAAAAACATGATCTTTATATGAAAGACGCCTCAGAAAAACTTTATACCTTAATGCTTAAGAATTCCCCGAAATCGAACTATCCTAATTTTGGAAGCACTAACAAATTTAAGAGTGTTGTATTTTTTGTGTATATATAAAATATATATATATATATATCGGTCAAAAAAAAAAATAAAGTGAATCATACATCAGTGTAAGCTAACTTCAATTTCGTGAATAAATGGTTAATATATCCATGTGTTAACTCACTGTCAAGCTATACGCAAGTATATCTGTGTATCAGGGACAATACGTTGCTGGAATTCACTCATATTTTGTTTGTCGAAGACAGATAGGTTCGTATTTATCTCCCGTCTAAGTTTGCAAAACCGAAAGGAATATTTCGTGGTAAACAGAGAGAGAGAGAGAGAGAGAGAGAGAGAGAGAGAGAGAGAGAGAGAGAGAGAGAGAGAGAGTCATCCAAAAGTTGCCAACTAATTCGAAGCCAGAGAGAATGAAAAAGATAGATAAGATGCTCATGATTACATCCTCTGTTGAGAGAGAGAGAGAGAGAGAGAGAGAGAGAGAGAGAGAGAGAGAGAGAGAGAGAGAGAGAGAGAGAGAGAATTATGGTCCTTCATTGTATCTTTCCATAATAAAATCTGAAGTCCCAGTAGCTTTTTTTTTTCTGTATATCATCTCGTGACTTTGGCAATGCTGATTGGACGATGATTCTTCGAAGGGCGACAAAAATATTTGTGTTGTCGATCAGTATTTTTCACGTATATATTTTTGTAAATGGGTTTATTACTTTCACTTGAACATATATATACAGTATATATCTATCTATCTATCTATCTATCTATATATATATATATATATATATATATATATATATATATATATATATATATATATATGTAGTTTCCATTAGCTGTTTAAGTTTTGATACATTAATATACCTATTCCAAGAACTCGTCCGGTTGGAATAAGCTCAAAAATGCTCACACAATATATAATAATAAATATACTTAGCTTTCTCGTTAAAGAAAATATGGGTATGCCATCCTGGTTAAGCTATGATATACGGAAAATTCTTAAGTGTTATGAAATATATGAGAAATAAAATCAATTACTAAGAAAATAAGAATGTATTATGTTTAAATTTTAAATTTAAATTTATATATCTTTTGTTCTCTTCATAATGGAGAAATTGCGGTCAATTTTTTTTTTGTCTTGTCAACTTAATCCTGCAATTGTACCATTTGTACCTAGCTACCATTTCTCACAGGGACTTCATCTCATTATACCAAAATCCCTGTTACATCTCATAATGAGCGTAAGACATTATCGCAATTGGCCGGTGATGACGACTCCTTATCAAGGAGATGATATGGTCTGATGGAATCAATAGCGCTTCGTTAAGCCGCTAACAGGCTCATTAAGACGCCTGGAGCGTTTGGGAACAAATGCCACTCGAGACTTTTGAAGGTGGAATAGCTTCTTGGATGATGGGATCTGTAAAGTGTGAAATGATTTCTAATGTAAAGTGGTGAGTGATTTTCGGATGGAGATGAGGATCTGTGAAGGATGTGACGTTGAAGGATGCGTTGTGTATGATCCTAAAGGATATACATTATCTTTTTAATGACGTGGAATCTTGTTTTCTGGAAAAAATTGGATTTTAGTTAGAAATTTAGGGCCTTCGACAGGCCTCCATAGTTCTGTTTCCTCGTCCGGGAACAGCTGTTAAGGAACAAAATCTAATAAATAATGCTCATTAAGAAGATTTGTTCAAAATTTACAAGACAGGAAAAGATCAATCTTTTCCTTACCGCACCGATGCATTTTTTTACGCTCAGAATGACCACAAAAGCTAAAATAAACCAAATGGGTCCATAACGTGTAATGCAGCTTTCTCTCTCTAGTTCTTGTCTCCACTTCCTTCATTCTTCTGAGTCTTATTAATTATTCCTTGGTGATATATCATCGTTCGTCTTGTGCACATGAAAGGTTATTTACTATTAAAGCGTAATTCATCACTTGAACAAATACCTTTCCTAAGAACCGCACTATTGTAACACTCTCAATATCAGGCATCTCTGTTACCTGAAGCCTCAATTAAACGAAATTAAACAAAAATAAAATCTCATCAATAAAAATGATTTCCAACCGAATGATGATTTTTAGGACTATTAATCACTTAAGT
>NC_089765.1:16243820-16258820 GCF_040412425.1 Macrobrachium rosenbergii | reverse complement strand
AATACTCTGTTAATGATGGTAACCTAAAGGAAGCAACCCCTTAATGAAAACACTTGTAAATATCATATACATGCCTCGAGAACATTTTGATAACGACGCAAAAGAAAATGTACGACTCGCCGTCGCAGTGTTTTGTGTTTAAGAATATGGAAAATAATATATAAATAAAAAAAAAGTTAATCCTCATTGTGACAAACAATGAAAGGGACACTTGCCGTGATTGCTGTTTGTAATTCGTCTACACAACAAAATTTCCCCAGAATGTTTTTTATTTTTTTTTTTAGCCACTGGCTGTAGGTGTGAAATTATTATTATTATTTTTTTTTTTTATCTCTTTCATTTCTTCCGTTGTACTTATTCTAATACATCCGTGTACTGAACATTAGGAATAAGAATAAAGGTCATTTATTCACGTTCACTGAGTTTCGCTTCAATCCTTCCTCCAGAATGAGTGATTGATTGTCACAGTGCTGATTCTCATCGTCCTCTGCAAATAAATGATATTGAAGCTATATGTTTTGAAGTTTCTTTTAATGCCCGCATTTCTTTTTTTTTCTTTTTTAAGAACTGGTGGTTTTTGAAGTAAGAATTCAACAAAATGGTTCATATCTGAAAACTTTAAAGCATTTCAGAAATACAGGAACATGTGGGTTTAATTTTCAGTTCGTAAGGGTTCATCACTTAGCCACATACACATACACACATACATACATACATATATATATATATATATATGTATATATATATACATACATACATACATACATACATATATATATAGATTTCTAGTCTTAATATTTTAAATTCCTCATGAATTTAATATCTGTTGTAAGTTGAACGTTTTTCAATTCTTATTCGAACAATACTTTTATTTATCTCTCTCAAACATCATACACTCACTATACATTTAATGTACACAATACTTCTAGAAAAAAATATTATACTATATTTAAAAAGATATACAAGTCCCTGAGCACACCAACAGTTCTCTTTCTCTCTCTCTCTCTCTCTCCCTACCATTTTATGGCCTCCCTTCCCATAAACCTTTCTTGGCATTTTTTGGTTCCTGGAGGCCATAAATAAATTTTTTCTCTGTATCGTAACACCAAACACCACAGAGTGCACAGGAAAATTTATGTTGATTTAGAGAAAAAATGTGCTGCGGGAGTCTGCTATGGGAGATACTATTGGACTAGGGAGTAGCTTATGTATGTATGTATATATGTATGTATGTATGTATGTATGTATGTATGTATATATATATATATATATATATATATATATATATATATATATATATATATATATATATATATATATATATATAAATTTCAAACTGAGGTTCATAGGCGACCATCAATTTCCCAGCCAAAAGATTGCATCTCTTCCCGTGCTGGGAAACTCCGTCCTTATTTCAATATGCATTTTGTCCTCGTTCCACGGCGCAGAATTTCATATTTTGGGAAGCCACCTTTCCTTCTTAGAAAGGTGCTTTTTTTTTTTACATATTAAGTTTTTTTTCTGCCCTACATGATTTATTTCCTATTTATCTTCATTGTTTTCAATAATTCTATTTCAAAAGACACCAATTTTTCGTAAACAAAGAAGATGGCTCTGAAACAAGGAAATATCTGTAATGTTTAGAATTGAAATATTTTCTTGTGATAAGATACACTGTACGTACTTTTATTTATTAAGTGACTATCTTTGACATGTATAAAATCCTATTTCTTATAATGTTACATTGAAATAATGAATTCTCTGGAGAGAGAGAGAGAGAGAGAGAGAGAGAGAGAGAGAGAGAGAGAGAGAGAGAGAGAGAGAGAGAGACAGGCAGACTGATAGACCGACACCAGTGAGAGAGAGAGAGAGAGAGAGAGAGAGAGAGAGAGAGGGGCAGACAGACATAGGGAGAGAGAGAGAGAGAGAGAGAGAGAGAGAGAGAGAGAGAGAGAGAGAGAGAGAGACTACTGTATGGTTCCCGTTCACAGGAAATGACGTTCATACCATAAACAAATTAAAGTTAATTTATACGAGCTAATTACCTATCTAATCTAAACTTTAATTGCTTTCCAGAGATACGTGTTTTGATATTGGTAATTTAGTGAGCGAGAGAGTTATGGCTATAATTAAGTATTTAGTCCCTGGCGATTTTCTGAAATATTCAGGGAAAGAAATACCTACTTTACTGCTTTGAATTAAAAGTGAAATACACTTTTCCCCTTTTACATATATTTTTATTAAGTAATAAATTATTTGTAAAAACGAATGGTACCTAAACTAATTATAAAGTTCATATACGTATTTTTAATGTCAGGTTTCTATGCGTATTTTGATTTCGAATGAAACTAAGTCTTGTGGATGAAATCATGTTATTCAGATACATTTACTAAATTGCTTTTTTTAATCACCAGAGAAATCAATGCTAAATACGGAATGTGCTTTTCCTTTATTAAATTTTTCTTCCTTTTTTTCTTGACTTAATCCTTCTAACAGTAAATAACTTGTTTGTAAAGCACTGAATATTATTTTTCTGTTATTTCATTTATCTTTTGAAACAAAAATTCGTATCTATTATTAACTTATTATTGGTTCATATATCAACACTTTTTGCCTTCTTATAAAAAAAACAAAGGTTTACGCAATCGAAGGCTTCACTCTGTTAAAATTTTATTGTTTATAGTAAATAAAAATCATTATCTAGTACCCAAGACGTTTTGCACATTTGATTCTCTCTCTCTCTCTCTCTCTCTCTCTCTCTCTCTCTCTCTCTCTCTCTCTCTCTCTCTCTCTCTCTCTCTGTTTATAATGCCTATGGAACAGGATTATGCAAATCAATATTTAAAATATCTCTCTCTCTCTCTCTCTCTGCACGTGTGTGTGTAGTATCTCTCTCTCTCTCTCTAACTCTCTCTCTCTCTCTCTCTCTCTCTCTCTCTCTCTCTGCGTGTGTGTGTGTAGTATCTCTCTCTCTCTCTCTCTCTCTCTCTCTCTCTCTCTCTCTCTCTCTGTTCTAGAGGTTTGGGACCAAGATTATCAAAATAAGTATCTCTCTCTCTCTCTCTCTCTCTCTCCTCTCTCTCTCTCTCTCTCTCTCTCTCTCTCTCTCTCTCTCTCTCTCTGTTCTAGAGCTTGGGACCAAGATTATCAAAATAAGTATCTCTCTCTCTCTCTCTCTCTCGTGTTTCGTAATTCATTCCCCGGGTCATTACGTGAGTCATTCTGCTCTAATTTGTCTTTTTTTTTCTCCCGCTCGCTTCCCCAAGCACAATGCATCTCGCAAGGAGCGTGATAATACCATCTGAATTCACCCCCCACAAAAGAATCCCAACCCATTCTTCAAGGAAATAAGAATATAGTTTCCCCACTCCACATTGTTGTGAAACTATTTGCATCGAAGCACGAGCACCCAGAGGAAACTGGGAGGTGAGAGGAAGGACATGAAAGGCCCCGTTTTATTTCAATTTTGGGAGGGAAAAAAAGAAGAAGAAGAAAATAAATGAATAGATACAGAGGGAAGAACGGCGTGTAAGACTCGCATCCTTCCTTCCCAGTGCTTCGTGGTTGGGGAGTTTATGTTTTCCAGAAATGGGAAGATAAGTTTTCTCCGGAAGGTTGTTTGAGATGTTTCCCCGCTCGTTTTGAGAGGGCACGAGGTCTGTTTAAATAGGAAAAAAAATGGCGATGTCTTATTTTCTTATTTGCTAGAGGTTAGATACATGGTTACGTACGTTCCTGAATTTTAGGTGTATCGGTTTTATTTTCTGTTCCTTAATATATATTTATGTATTTATTTATTTATTTATTTATTTATTTATTTATTTATGTATTTACTTATTTATTCATTTCCTTTTCCTGTAACTTCTCTCTCTCTCCACAGGATTTATTAGTCTGTTGACTCTGTCCACAAGGGTTTTCAGCTGAAGATTTAAGAGAAGAAAGTTACATTGGATTCACTATTCCACTGAGAAACATTGTGACGAATCTCAGATTTTATTTCTGAGATGCTTGACAAAAATATCAGTCGTGCTTTGCAGATTAGGAAAGGCGTTCTTTGTTTGTAAAATTGAGTTGAAAAATTTAGGTAAGGGGTTGTTTGTAATCTTGAGTTGAAAAAAAAGATGATTTTATTGCTATTAAGACTGCAATTTCAAGTTCAGTGACAGAAGGAGTAGGTTTCATTAGAATTACAGTAATTAAGTATTATCTGCTGTAGCAAACAGTAATGCTTGCAATAATAATAATAATAATAATAATAATAATAATAATAATAATAATAATAATAATAATAATAATAATAATAATAATAATAATAATAATAATAATAATAATAATAATAATAATAATAATAATAATAATAATAAGACTGAAACCCAATACAATTTTACTTATATCGAACTTACTCAAATGATTGAAAATTTTGTTACTTTAATTTTCTTCTTAATCTCTCAAAGTTTTGACAGTTATCTAATAATTGTTATTATATATTGTATTGGTAACTGCCCTCATGTTTATAGCAATTTTCGAAAATTTTAATTCTAATTAATCTCAGACATCAAGTTAACATTTGGTATTCTGATTATTTGTCTGTCTGTCTGTCTGTCTCTTTCTCTCTCTCTCTCAGACCATGCACTCTCTATCTCTTTCTCTCTCTCTCTCTCTCTTCCCCCTCCTTCTCACTCTCTCTCTCTCTCTCCCCATTCCCCTCTTTGTCTCTCTCGCCCCGACCACCCACTCTCTCTCTCTCTTCCCCCTCCTTCTCTCTCTCTCTCTCACCCCATTCCCCTCTTTGTCTCTCTCACCCTGACCACCACCCTCTCTCTCTCTCTCTCTCTCTCTCTCTCTCTCTCTCTCTCTCTCTCTCTCTCTCCTCCCGGTACATTTACACGTGTGTCAAAGAACGTAAACGCCGCCCAAGCGATAATGCAACTTGTCTGTTGCGAGAACGTTTTCGACTCCTCAAAGACTTTGCCGCTGAGAGAGAGAGAGAGAGAGAGAGAGAGAGAGAGAGAGAGAGAGAGAGAGAGAGAGAGACTAATTAGACTTGCAAAGGTATTCGCCTGGAACGGTGGGGCTTTTCACTGCTAACAAACGCCTGTTGTGAAGTTCGCATGTCTGCGTCGAAGCTACTTCTCTGGAAGTAATACAACGCTGCGTTTTCGGTTTTAAGTTTTGGGGTTTCGGAGTTAAGAATGGGTTTGTTTATGCCGATGTTATTCGTTCTTTAATCTAAAATACTGCGGTTTTTAAAGCATTAATAATAATAATAATAATAATAATAATAATAATAATAATAATAATAATAATAATACAATACTCTTTTTTTTTGTTTTAAGTTTTGGACTCTCGGAGGTAAGAATGAAGTTGTTTATGTCGATGTTATTCATGCTTTAATCTTAAACACTACGGTTTTTAACGTAATAATAATAATAATAATAATAATAATAATAATAATAATAATAATAATAATAATAATAATAATAATAATAATAATACAACGCTGTGTTTTCAGTTTTCAGTTTTGGAGTTTCGGTGTTAAGAATGGGTTTGTTTATGCCGATGCTATTCATTCTTTAACCTTAAATAATAATAATAATAATAATAATAATAATAATAATAATAATAATAATAATAATAATAACAAAATACTGTTTTTTCTGTTTTAAATTTTGGAGTTTCGGAGTTAAGAATGGGTTTGTTTATGCCGACGTTATTTATTCTTTGCTCCTAATACTACAGTTTTTTGCGTAATAATAATAATAATAATAATAATAATAATAATAATAATAATAATAATAATAATAATAATAATAATAATAAATATTCGTTAGAAAAATCCACTTTTATATACATAAGCTGAATTATTTACATAAAGTAGATTTTTAAATAAAAAAAATTTCATCACGGCACTGCTTTTTATCATAATAATAATAATAATAATAATAATAATAATAATAATAATAATAATAATAATAATACTGAAACCCAATACAATTTTACTTATATCGAACTTACTCAAATGATTGAAAATTTTGTTACTTTAATTTTCTTCTTAATCTCTCAAAGTTTTGACAGTTACCTAATAATTGTTATTATATACTGTATTGGTAACTGCCCTCATGTTTATAGCAATTTTCGAAAATTTTAATTCTAATTAATCTCAGACATCAAGTTAACATTTGGTATTCTGATTACTTGTCTGTCTGTCTGTCTGTCTCTCAGACCATGCACTCTCTCTTTCTCTCTCTCTCTCTCTTCCCCCTCCTTCTCTCTCTCTCTCTCTCTCTCTCTCTCTCTCTCTCTCTCTCTCTCTCTCCATTCCCCTCTTTGTCTCTCTCGCCCCGACCACCCACTCTCTCTCTCTCTTCCCCCTCCTCTCTCTCTCTCTCTCTCTCTCACCCCATTCCCCTCTTTGTCTCTCCCCCTACCACCACCCTCTCTCTCTCTCTCTCTCTCTCTCTCTCTCTCTCTCTCTCTCTCTCTCTCTCTCTCTCTCTCTCCTCCCGGTACATTTACACGTGTGTCAAAGAACGTAAACGCCGCCCAAGCGATAATGCAACTTGTCTGTTGCGAGAACGTTTTCGACTCCTCAAAGACTTTGACGCTGAGAGAGAGAGAGAGAGAGAGAGAGAGAGAGAGAGAGAGAGAGAGAGAGAGAGACTAATTAGACTTGCAAAGGTATTCGCCTGGAACGGTGGGGCTTTTCACTGCTAACAAACGCCTGTTGTGAAGTTCGCCTCTCTGCGTCGAAGCTACTTCTCTGGAAGTAATACAACGCTGCGTTTTCGGTTTTAAGTTTTGGGGTTTCGGAGTTAAGAATGGGTTTGTTTATGCCGATGTTATTCGTTCTTTAATCTTAAATACTGCGGTTTTTAAAGCATTAATAATAATAATAATAATAATAATAATAATAATAATAATAATAATAATAATAAATAATAATAATAATAATAATAATAATAATAATAATAATAATACAATACTCTCCTTTTTTTGTTTTAAGTTTTGGACTCTCGGAGGTAAGAATGAAGTTGTTTATGTCGATGTTATTCATGCTTTAATCTTAAACACTACGGTTTTTAACGTAATAATAATAATAATATAATAATAATAATAATAATAATAATAATAATAATAATAATAATAATAATAATAATAATAATAATACAACGCTGTGTTTTCAGTTTTCAGTTTTGGAGTTTCGGTGTTAAGAATGGGTTTGTTTATGCCGATGCTATTCATTCTTTAACCTTAAATAATAATAATAATAATAATAATAATAATAATAATAATAATAATAATAATAACAAAATACTGTTTTTTTCTGTTTTAAATTTTGGAGTTTCGGAGTTAAGAATGGGTTTGTTTATGCCGACGTTATTTATTCTTTGCTCCTAATACTACAGTTTTTGCGTAATAATAATAATAATAATAATAATAATAATAATAATAATAATAATAATAATAATAATAATAATAATAAATATTCGTTAGAAAAATCCACTTTTATATACATAAGCTGAATTATTTACATAAAGTAGATTTTTAAATAAAAAAAAATTTCATCACGGCACTGCTTTTTATCATAATAATAATAATAATAATAATAATAATAATAATAATAATAATAATAATAATAATAATAATAATAATAATAATAATAATACTGAAACCCAATACAATTTTACTTATATCGAACTTACTCAAATGATTGAAAATTTTGTTACTTTAATTTTCTTCTTAATCTCTCAAAGTTTTGACAGTTACCTAATAATTGTTATTATATACTGTATTGGTAACTGCCCTCATGTTTATAGCAATTTTCGAAAATTTTAATTCTAATTAATCTCAGACATCAAGTTAACATTTGGTATTCTGATTACTTGTCTGTCTGTCTGTCTGTCTCTCAGACCATGCACTCTCTCTTTCTCTCTCTCTCTCTCTTCCCCCTCCTTCTCTCTCTCTCTCTCTCTCTCTCTCTCTCTCTCTCTCTCTCTCTCTCTCTCCATTCCCTCTTTGTCTCTCTCGCCCTGACCACCCACTCTCTCTCTCTCTTCCCCCTCCTTCTCTCTCTCTCTCTCTCTCTCACCCCATTCCCCTCTTTGTCTCTCTCCCCCCTACCACCACCCTCTCTCTCTCTCTCTCTCTCTCTCTCTCTCTCTCTCTCTCTCTCTCTCTCTCTCTCTCCTCCCGGTACATTTACACGTGTGTCAAAGAACGTAAACGCCGCCTAAGCGATAATGCAACTTGTCTGTTGCGAGAACGTTTTCGACTCCTCAAAGACTTTGCCGCTGAGAGAGAGAGAGAGAGAGAGAGAGAGAGAGAGAGAGAGAGAGACTTAATTAGACTTGCAAGGTATTCGCCTGGAACGGTGGGGCTTTTCACTGCTAACAAACGCCTGTTGTGAAGTTCGCCTCTCTGCGTCGAAGCTACTTCTCTGGAAGTAATACAACGCTGCGTTTTCGGTTTTAAGTTTTGGGGTTTCGGAGTTAAGAATGGGTTTGTTTATGCCGATGTTATTCGTTCTTTAATCTTAAATACTGCGGTTTTTAAAGCATTAATAATAATAATAATAATAATAATAATAATAATAATAATAATAATAATAATAATAATAATAATAATAATAAATAATAATAATAATAAATAATAATAATAATAATAATAATAATAATAATAATAATAATAATAATAATAATAATAATAGTACAATACTCTTTTTTTTTGTTTTAAGTTTTGGACTCTCGGAGGTAAGAATGAAGTTGTTTATGTCGATGTTATTCATGCTTTAATCTTAAACACTACGATTTTAACGTAATAATAATAATAATAATAATAATAATAATAATAATAATAATAATAATAATAATAATAATAATAATAATAATAATAATACAACGCTGTGTTTTCAGTTTTCAGTTTTGGAGTTTCGGAGTTAAGAATGGGTTTGTTTATGCCGATGTTATTCATTCTTTAACCTTAAATAATAATAATAATAATAATAATAATAATAATAATAATAATAATAAAACACTGTTTTTTCTGTTTTAAATTTTGGAGTTTCGGAGTTAAGAATGGGTTTGTTTATGCCGACGTTATTTATTCTTTGCTCCTAATACTACAGTTTTTTACGTAATAATAATAATAATAATAATAATAATAATAATAATAATAATAATAATAATAATAATAATAATAATAATAATAATAAATATTCGTTAGAAAAATCCACTTTTATATACATAAACTGAATTATTTACATAAAGTAGATTTTTAAATAAAAAAAATTTCATCACGGCACTGCTTTTTATCATAATAATAATAATAATAATAATAATAATAATAATAATAATAATAATAATAATAATAATAATAATAATAATAATAATAATAATAATAATGCGGCTGAAATAAGACCCATTTCTTGAGCTTTCAGCCATTTTCAGAAGTATCGTTAGAATATTTTAGAATTCACAAACAACGATAACTATTGTTACCATACTTTTCTGTAGCAACAACATTAATAATGTTTATTATTATTATTATTATTATTATTATTATTATTATTATTATTATTGAAGTTTTTGAAGTCCAAGTATGAAGTTCATGATGCTTCTTCTTCAACTTCTGCCCAGACACAAATATTATTATTATTATTATTATTATTATTATTATTATTATTATTATTATTATTATTATTATTATTATTATTGTTGTTGTTGAAGCTTTCGAAGCCTAAATATGAAGTTCATTACGCCTCTTCTTCAACTTCCGCCCAGACACACTTAAGCTTATTTCTGAAGAACAAATGCATTGAAGAAAATGGCATACTAATCAGACATATTTAATGACTTAATGTCACTCCATTTCACACATGAACAATGAAACAAAAAAAAACTGAATTCAGTCAAATGACAAACACACTTTACTTAACAATAGCCATCTCGAAACAGCCAATGAATTTCCAACTCTTTTTTTTTTTTATCTTTTGTTTACGTACCATTATTCTTTTTGTTTATTTTTCTTTATTCCTTATCCATCCGGGTTACAGGGCTGCCTGTCACTCTGTCCAATTCCCGAAACATACGTCAGTTCAGAAGGGACAGGAAATGGATTATGTGAGATGGCAATACCCAAATTGAAAGAGCCGTCACAAAGGTCAAAATACTTTCTGTTCTGAGCACTTTTGTGGAAATTTGTTTGCTTGTGTGTGTGTGTGTGTGTGTGTGCGTGTGTGTGTGTATGTGAAGGCAATGGAAGCGTGGGCTATGAATATATAGTAGATGTATATGATGGAAATGAAATGAGAATCAAGAAGTATTTTTGTAATGGTGAAAGTGTTTTTGAAAATCTAATTATATATATATATATATATATATATATATATATATATATATATATATATATATATATATATATATATATATATATATGTATATATACATATATATACATACATACATACATACATACATACTGCGCATCTACACAATTCCTTTAATATCTGCTATTTCTTAAAACATTCACGATGACAGAGCTGTTACATTAATGGAATGCAATAATCCATATGCATCATATGTAAGACCGTTGTATATAAGAAAATATTCACCCATTCGGTTTTTTTCATAAAACCGGTCCATTACATTTATTTGGGTACTTCGAACGATGAAGGATGGGAATAAGATATAGAAAAGACATTACCCACCTCAGAAATGTTTTAAGTAACTCGAGGTTGAAATCTAAAGAATTATAGGTATAAGTAATATAACAAAATGAACCAAACCAATATTCCTCCCACCGTGAGTGTTACTTTGGACCAAAGGGAAAATAGAGTTTGTTATAGGAAAATTATATATATATATATATATATATATATATATATATATATATATGTGTGTGTGTGTGTGTATGTATAAATATATATATATATATATATATATATATATATATATATATATATATATATATATATATATATATATATATATATATATATATATATATATATATATATAGAGAGAGAGAGAGAGAGAGAGAGAGAGAGAGAGAGAGAGAGAGAGAGAGAGAGAGAGAGAAACACGTACTTACTATGTACGTATATACCTATGTCATTAACCACTTCCCATACAGCGGGTGCCTCAAAAAAAAAAAAAAAATAAGCAAGACATATCCTTATCCCTGAGTTGTAAATTAACCCCAATACTTCCACGATATTATCCGGCCAATACAAAAATCTAATAACTTTTGAAAACCCGGAACTTTAAACCGGATGGAGAGCAAATGAAGTTTCATCGCAGTTTATAATTGGTTTTGATATTGGATTCCAGTTGGAATCTGTATTTACTCTTTATGAAAATACTTCTCGAAAAGCTGCAATGAAAATCTGACCTGTAGGTAAAAATATGGCCTCCTATTGGCTAGTACGTTGCCAGTTCGTATTTACCTCGTAGGTTTAGATGTAAACAAATGAGGTGTCAGGGCAGGTCAAAGGTTACCACGCCGTTGCTCTTAAGGGCTTAACAGTTTTTGTGGGGAAGGGTGTTGAAAAACTCAATTCTGAAAACTATTTGCGTATAAATGAAACCAGTCATTTTTTTTTCTTATTTCTTTCTTCAGGAATGACCTTTCGAGTTTATTGATACACGGCAATTTATGATATGATACCTCTGTCAGCTGAGTATACGCAAGGGCATTGCACCAAGGTCATTTCTCAAGGTTTATGTTACGGATTTCCGAGAAAGTCCATAAGGAGACATTATGGCGCCAAACAGGATTATAGAATTATTGACATCTAATCACTTAATCTAAAATTTAAAGGTTTCAGATATTTATAAAGAGATCTTATGCTCTCAAATGATTTTATTACAGATATTTGAAGGAAAGCACCTTCGTCTAATGTTATCGATTTCTTATATCGAAAGGTTTAATTTTACAGAAACGTCCATACAAAGATTTGGTCGAGACAAGTTTATTATGATATAAACGTACCATGAATTTTCAAAAAAAACAAAAAAAAAAATCTGGGGTTTTTCTAATACTTTCCGTTGCAAGACTGTTTATTCAAACATAAACATAGAGAAATTAAAGACAAGGGTATTATAATGTGTCTTGGAAAATACTGAAAAAACAATAAACAATTACCAAAATGGAAAATAAATAAAAAGACCACACGGACTTGAAAAAAATACAGACCACGAGGTCTTGAAAAAAATAAAGACCACGTGGACTTGAAAAATATAAAGACCAAGTGGACCGGTAGATGAAAATAAAAACCACTGGGCTTTTAAAAAGATAAAGACCAGGCGGAATCAATAAAGTAATAAAGAACACACAGATATAAAAAATAAAGACCAAGTGGACTTGAAAAAATCAAGACCATCCGGACTTTAAAAAAAAATTAAACCTCGTGGACTTGAAAAAAACTGAAGGCCATCCGGACTTTAAAAAAAATTAAACCACGTGGATTTAAAAAAATAAAGACCACACGGACATCAAAAATAGAGAAGACCGCGCAGACTTTAAAAAATATATGTATGTATCACGCATACTTAAGAAAAAAATAAAGCAGAAGACCGAGCATACTTGAAAAAATAAGACCACGCGGACTTGAAAAAAATACCACGCAGACTTGAAAGAAAATCAAGACCACGCAGACTTGAAAAAATAATAAAGACCACGCGGACTTGAAAAAATAATAAAGACCACGCGGACTTGAAAAAGAGACCACGTGGACCAGAGAAAAATAAAGAAGACCACGCGCAGACTTGAAAAAAATGAAGACCACACGTACTTAAAAAAAAAGACCATGCAGACCAACCCCCTCCCCCAAAAATTAAGACTACGTGGACTAAAAAAAGAGCATTCGAACTTAAAAAAAAACGAAGACCACTCGGACCTAGAAAAAAAAATAAAGAAGAAGACCGCTCGGACTTAAAAAAAAAAAAAAGACCACTCGGACTTGAAAAAAATAAAGACCACTCGGATTTAAAAAAAAAATAAAGAAGAAGACCACTCGGGCATAAAAAAAAACATAAAGAAGAAGACCACTCGAACTAAAAAAAATAAAGAAGAAGACCACTCGAAATAAAAAAAAATAAAGAAGACCACTGGGACTTGAAAAAAAGATAAAGAAGACCACTAGGGCTTGAAAAAAATAAAGAAGACTACTCGGACTTGAAAAAAAATAAAGACCACTAGGACTTGAGAAAAATAAAGAAGACCACTAGGACTTGAAAAAAAATAAAGAAGAAGACCACTCGAACTTAGTAAAAAAATAAAGAAGACCACTCTGACTTGAAAGAGAAGTAAAGAAGACCACCCAAACTTAAAAAAGAAATAAAGAAGAAGACCACTCATACTTTAAAAAAAAAAAATAAAGAAGACCACACGGACTCGAAAACGAGACTCTTCGTCGTCATCGGCGGTGCTGTGGTGACACTCGCAGCCACTTCCTTCTCTGGAGCTGAGATCGGAGCCCGTGAATATTTCGTGGGGAAAACCTCTCAAAGAAGATGCTGAGTGAAGAAGATGCTGAGTGATGTATTATACCTTCTTCCCTCATCTGCCAGTCTTCTCGATTTGGCTCCCGCCGCCGCCGCCGCACCCGAATCCCTCCTGCTGCTCAGTCGGGTCTGGGGAAGATCTTTCTTTCTTTTCCGAAGGAGAATTTTAAGATTTTTTGTTTTGTTTATTATTCACTGTGAAATTGATTTAGCTGCAATCCCGAGAAGTTGAATTAGCAATATTGATTACTTTTTGATAAATTCTGAAATGTGAACTTGAATAAATTATAATACTGAGAATTTCTCTGAGTAATTGTGATTTTTTTATTCATTCTTAAATCTAAACTTTAATTAATTATAATAAGGAGACGTTGACGTTCACTCAGTAATTTCGCTTATTTTTTTTTTTCAATTTAATCGTAAATGAGACCTTGAACTAATTATAATTCTGAGAAGTTCGCGCAGTAATTTTTATTATTTTTAATTTATTCTTGAATGTGAACTTGAATTAATCATAATCTTGAGCAATTCATTCGGTGATTTTGATAGTTATTTTGTTTATTCTTTAAAATTAACTTAAATTAATTGTAATACTGAGAAATTCACTGAGAAATATTGATTATTTTTTTTAAGTTACTATTCAATCCGAACTTGGTTTTATTAAAATTTTGAGAAGCGAATATTTCTTTAAAGAAACAAAAAGCTTTATATATGTGTACATATATGTGTGTGTACATACATACATACATACATACATACACACACACACACACACACACACACATATATATATATATATATATATATATATATATATATATATATATATATATATATATATATATATATATATATATATATATTCTATATATATATGTATGTATGTGTATATATATATATATATATATATATATATATATATATATATATATATATATATATATATATATATATATATATATATATATATATATATATATATATATATATATATATATATATATATATCTATATATATATGTATGTATGTGTATATATATATATATATATATATATATATATATATATATGTATATATATATATATATATATATATATATATATATATATATATATATATATTCGAAGGTTATTAATAAAAATTGTTACCCAAGTAAAAATAACTATCTCCGATATCAAGTTCCTTACGTATCAGTAACACCAGAATATTCATTGACGAAACACTGTCAATAAGAAACATTTTCCAAAGCGAAGGCTCTCCAGTCACGCTCTGCATGTTTGCCCGCTCCCCCCCGCCCCTCTCCCCACCCCCCACTTTTGCCTGTTTGTATATATGATTAGTGTCGGACCCAAAACCCCACTCTTTGGAATTCCACGCTATCTGGCCCTGGCAGACAAATCCCAAAGCGAAACATCACATTTGAATTTATTGGGAGTCTGGCTGCTGGCCCAGCCCCGGAAATATCGCTCGCATTACCCAAAGACGGGAAGCATCTTA